>NC_058116.1:3075000-3375000 GCF_914725855.1 Thunnus albacares | reverse complement strand
AAACCTGTACGGCACGGGAAAAACTAACAGTCTGACAGAATGGCAGGACGGCAAAACAAACACACATGAGGATATGTTGCTATGGTGATGTCATATTGTTTATGGAATAAAATATATTAAATAAAACTATTTTGTGTCTATTATTTTATGTAATTATTCTAGTGATGCATGTAGCTATAAAACGCAGCTTTCTATTCCAAACTTAAAATGAATGTTAAATTCCCTCTAAAACTTCCTCAAAATCCTCAGTAGGATTTCAAGCTCTGATTTTATAATTCCAGGTGTTGCACCAAAACAATTAGGTTCTTGTTGTCCAGATCACTCATGTTTTCTCCTTGTGTGAGGGAGCTACGTAACATCTGGTTGTAAATTTTGCTGCAGAGTATGGCAAAAACTTAAAATAATGTAACTTTTGACAGCAATGCCATCCATTGTTACCATTGCCGGTATTCTCTGCTGGCCTCACCATTTAACACAGCATTACCCATTCAACAGATTATAGGATCTGGATGGGAAAAGTTAAAAACAAATGGTTATAACTGAATCTTCTTCCCGTTAACAATGATGGAGGCACCACACCATGAGGCCTGCTTACTCACCCCCCTTGCTTTTTTGAGTAAAGGCCACAGTTTGTCTCTGACAGCTTTATCTTCAGGAGACAAACCTTCAGTGAGGCAGAGATTGTTGTCATGAAGAAACCTGGACCCTCTCCCTCCAAATCAAATTACAGTAGTGGCACATGGAAAAAATCACAATGAAGTAATGCGAGCTGTTTTTCCTCCGTGGTCCCAGGCGGTGGACCACGTCAATAATGTCCTCCAGTTGCTCACAGATTTTAGGTGCCATCTTCCCCAAGATGTTAGCAACCACCTGTCATCTGTCCTCACCATTCTCCTCCTACAGGCTGTGTAACTTGAGTGACCAGCTCCAGCTGTATCTTTGAATGTCGGCAACCCTTGCCTTCAGGTTTTTGTTCTCATCTTTAATCTTCTCACCTGTTTCTTCCAGACAAGATGGTTTTCTGGTCACTGACATCAGTAACAAGCTGGTTGACCATAGCCGAAAGGGAGGACATTGCTTTGGAAGTGGACAATGACACTTTTTTGATAACAGAGACCTTTTCAAATAAAGCCTCCGAAGTTTGATCATGTTTAACAGAGAGCTCCTGAATAGCTCTCACAATTGCATTGGTGTCATGTCATGTCATGTCATTTTTGATATGATCTTGTTTTTTTTTTCAGTGGAGGAAGCCTTTCTGGAGTTTCGGGGAGAGGCTGAGAAAGGACTTCTGGGCTAACTTTTGCCTCAACTTCATACCAAGACGCATTGGCTTCACTACTTGCAGTAACTTCCATATCTTCCGCAATGGACTTCATGTTCGACTGTTCGACTTATTTAAATAACTGAAAAAGATCACTGGGTTTGGTTTATTACGAGTAACTGAAGCAAATTAGTAGTTTAGCAACATACCCCAAAAAACCTGACAGAGTACGAAAAACACACTCCCTCCTAACATATTGCCGTCTTGGTTCTGACCTCTGGAATTCAAACTGGTGTTGTGTCGAAATCTCTTCCCCTCCTGTCAAAACCATAGCATTTCCATAGCACCACCTCTGCAGTTGGGGTTAAGACTTAGGTTATGGTTATGGTTATGGTTATGGTTATGGTTATGGTTATGGTTATGCGTAGCAGAGATAAGTGGTTGGGGTCAGGGATAAGGCTGGGTGCACTTTAAAGGCAAGGGAAACACATATCAACGGGGGGAACAGACTTCACAACACCAGCTCCCATGCAAAACATTGGGTGATGTCACACCTCGCTACGTCCATCTTTATATACAGTCTATGTTTCAGACACTGATGTGGAACAAGGGCAGCAGGACCTGTGAGATGGACTTTGTCCTTTGAGGGAATCACCGGAGTGTAGTGTCCTTGATAGTAATTGTTTTCTGAAACTATTATCCCAAAGGCCTTTTAAACTATTTTTTTGGTATAATTACCTTCATTTCTGAAGTTGATTGCAGAGATGACAGGAAATAAGGGCAGAGAAAGACAGAGGTGTGAAAATTACCAAAATGAAAATCCCACAGTGACCAGATGTGAAGTTTTGTGTTGATTTTATAATGTAAGTAATATTGGTTGTACAGCTTTGTTTCTTTATCAGCATTAAGTGAACACCACTTGGTTCATGTTAAATATCAGCCCTCTATCTGTAACAAATAAAACATGTTACACACATTGATTCACTGGTTAAAACTAATGTTGCTCACCAACTTTGAAGAGATGATCCCAGGCTGCCACAAACTGATTCCAGAAAGGCATGTAGGGCCAGACAGACTTGGGGAAGAGGACGATGATGGGGGAGAGCCTGAACATTTCCCCCACAGAGAAGATGAACTTTTGGGTTTCCTCGGGCACCACCTCGTTCATGCAGCCCATACGAGTCTCAAACAACACAGAACAGATCCCTGCATTTAAAAATAAATATAGGTGGTGAATCCTACACTGCTTTAAAGTAAATACTACTGAAGATTTCTGGAACAAAGGTCCTGAGTTGCTGTGTTTGGACAGGACTTTTGACAGGATGCAGAGAGAAATGACTTGTCTTGTCTTTCGTCTTTTTATTTTTTTTTCCCTTAGGAAATGAATACATTACAACTGAACTGAAAACTTTGTTACATCTAAATTCTGATTATTTTTTTTAGGGGAGGTGGGGTGCCTTTAATATAACCTGTACTGGTTTGTGGTTTTTCACATACACAGTATAGACTATGACCAAAAGTATGTGGATGTCTGAACATCACACCCATATGTGATAGTTGAACACCTCATTAGAAAATTATAGGCATCAATCTGCTGTTATAACAGCCTCCACTCTTCTGGTTTCAGACTTTACACCAGATGTTGGAACCTGGCTGCAGACATTTGCTCCCATTCAGTAACAAGAGCATTAGTGAGGTCTAATACAACATTGTTGTATACTTTAGAAAGACTTCCCTTCATTGAAACTAAGGGGCTAAGGTCAAACCAGGAAAAACGGCACCAGACCAAAAGCACACAAAAAGCCATTTAGTATATGTATGTGATTTTTCATTTCAGACACCAGTCACTTATTGTAAAAGTGTAATAGGCAGAGATTAAATAAATAATTTGATGAATTGGTTTTTAACCACTAAGGACCCAGACTACCCACATGCTCCTGTAATGTTAATCTTGCCTTGCCTTATTAAATTTTAAAATGCTAAGTAAACGCCAACCTCATGTGTAAAAGCCTTGAAAGGGACTCTGATTAAAGGTCATATAATGTACTTAAACTTAGTAGTGTGATCATAGACTCTAATGTACTATGATCACACCCACAGCTTATCTCACGGTGTCTAATCAGCTGTCAAGGCCAAACGGCTGAGAAACCGTGTCAAAGTCAAATGCTCTGCTACGCCTATATAAAGAGGTCAAGGTGTAGTTTTAGTATTACATTACATATAATATTTACTTACGCAAGAACCCACTACTGCAGGTGACGTGTTCTTTTTACTAATTGAGTAAAGTCAATTTTATTCATATAGTGTTAAATTACAACAGAAGTTATCTCAGGGCAATTTTCACATAGAGCAGATCTAGACCGTACTCTTACAGAGATCCAACATTCCCCCATGAGCAGCACTTGGCAACAGCAGCAAGGAAAAATTCCCTTTAACGGGAAGAAACCTCAAGCAGAACCAGGATCTAGGTGGGCGGCCATCTGCCTTGACCGGTTGGGTTGAGAGAGAAAAATCAAGATGTTTCACGCATCTAAGAAAAAATTTGTGTTTTCACAGCTGATTCAATGAAAATATTTCATTTGTTTGACTCTGTATTCTGCTGACCTTCAAAAGCAAATTTGTAGAGTTCTTCAGTCAGGTTGTTGACCATAACTCCCCCGCCGCTGGTTTGCCTCAGCCAAGCCACTCTGTAGATGAAGTCTGTCACCACCTCATTGATGGTGGTGGTGTAGGAGGAGACATGTTTGGGCTTCAGCATCCGAGGGTTCAGGATGCTACGGATGCGCTGCCACTTAGCCCCCATCCTAAAAACCGGATTCAATACAAGGAAATGAGCTCACAGACAGATTGAGACAAAGTTGTATAATACCTACACTGTCAAGAGTGAAACAATCCCTTTAATTGTTCTAAGCTTAAGAGGGTTTAATATTAATATTAGACATAGAGGAAGACTGGCCTTCATTTGGCCATTTCACTGGAAACTACCATTGAAATTATGTATATTTTTTAAGTGGACATTTTTAACATTTGGCTTTTGGTGCTATGGGTTTACTGTACTTATTTACTTACTTATTTTGTACTGTACTTACTTAACTTACTTATTTTCCAAAACGTATACTGATATTTTCTTATATCTTTCTTGTTATCAACAACAATCCCATGAAAAGACCAAAACCAACGATGAATGGTTCCTACTCAAAAGTGTTGAGTTCCTAATCAAGAGCCTGTGTAAAAGCCTGATATATCTTATTCCTCTGTGCCTTACAGCTGCATTGTTATGAACAGGGTTAAAATTCAGATCTGGTATACACTCCATTTATCGAAACTGCAAACCTTTCAAATCCTTTATTGAATCTTCTCAGGTTTACCTTTCAACAATTGCACACACCTAAGGGCTAAAATAACTACAGCTCAAAGATGTCTAATCACCTGAGAGGGCAGAAACACCACAGTTTTTAGTTTTAATTCATGTTCACATATTTTATCTACTACCTGAAAATGAGATGAGCAGCACAATATATGAAATGTTAGTTAAATGTGTCTGACACATTACATATAACCACCGCCTGCTACTTACTCCAAATACTGAAGATTCTTATTCAAAATTATTAAGTTGATCAGATCTTGATATGATTTGGATTGAAGTTTTTGGAGATTCTTAAATTGATATGAGGTGATCAGCTGATCGTTTCTGTGGAGAAGAGTCACCACCCTGTTGAACTACAGAAACACACAGTCCACCCATGGTGACACAGTGGTGTTACAGTGTGATGTGTCCTCACTCACAAACAATCTTTGTCTGAATACAGACATCAGCTGCAGAGAGTACATGAAACTCATAACTCAAACCTTTCATTTTAGCCACTACAGAATGAAAGTTAATTAGCTATAGCTGAGCTGAAGAGCAAGAAGAAGAACAATGCCAAATCTGTGTTTTCCAGTGCTGTTTGACTCATAGTTGGACAGCATTGCTCCAGTGTTACGACATTTACCAGCGATGATGTGTGCTGCAACAACAGGTCTGACAGGAAAGACTGGGCAAGCCAGCAAAGAAAAGCTGCTATTAGTCAGTCAAAGACAATTATGATCCACGAGCCTGTTCAGGTCTTATTGGGGTGAGAGAACAACACCTGGGAGGAAGTTAAGTTCCCTTTGCATGTCTTAAGATTTGTTATGAAGCTGTTGATGATTTAGGCTGCTGAAGTGACCCAGGGGAAAACATGATTCCTTGCTCCCACCACTCTGTGCATCGTGTTGTGAACCCCTAGCTCTGTTTTCTGTCCTGAAGAAAATATTTTAGCTGCTAAATGTTGCACTTTCATTAACAGCTAGTCACTATCTTTGTGTCTCTGTCGTTAGGTGCTGGGTGGGTATTGCACAGTGGGTGAAACAGCTGGCTGAAAACTGGCAGTGAGACTAAAAGCAGAAAAAAGCGGAGAAGTTGCTGGCAAGAAAACTGAAACAATGAGCTGTTCATCACTACGAGTGAGCCCTTTCACAATATTTATGTGATCCTTTGTTAATATTTACTTTAAAACCAGTACTCCTGGCCCCAGGTTTGCTGTATGACAATTGGCTTGTGGTGACTACATTAAATATATAAATGCACCTTATCATTTCAGCTAGTATTGCACTTTATATAAAAAAAAATTACAATTAAAAAGATTAAGACCAACCAATAGACACAGTAAACCTCAAGTTTTCAGGGATCCACAGGGATCTGGAACCTTGGGGGTAATCCGGCCTTGCTGTGACAGTCTGTCCATGAAGGAGTACTAAGAGTTCTTCCTCTGGTCTGAGCAGTGGATATAAAGTTGGGTGATGTGTAGGGGAGGTTTCACTCACTCTGTCAGGGGTCCATGGGCCTGGTTCCTGAGCTCTCTGTAGCTCCTCCAGTGCGGCATATCTGTCCGGACCGGGTGTCTCCCCTCCTGCCTCAACACCTGCTCTATCAGCTCGGCGCTGGCCACGTTGATCACGACCAGAGGGCCGTATGTGGACTTCCACAGGGGACCGTAGATCTTGCTGTGCTCTATCTAGCAGACAGTTTGAGTTAATGAGTTATTATTAATCAGGTTATTAGATGTTCAGTGTGTTAAAGAGGTGAAAAATGATTTTAGTCAGTTGCCTACTGGAATCAGAAAATAATGAACTCTTCAGCGTTCCAGATGTGAAACTGATGTGTACAGATACAAACACACACACACACATACAGAGAGAGACACACAGAGGCACACATCTCACACATCTAGAACTTTTGTGTGGTAGCATGTTAAAAAGATTTGCTTTATTGAGATTTTTGCTCTTGTATGTGTATTCATGATGTTTTGGAGATAATGTAGCTGACCTGTGAAAGAAACACACATTCAGGCTTATGCATTATTCCAATATGAAATGTTGGGTAGCACATACCAAAGTGACTGAATAGAATGATCAAATGTTTAATTAATGTTTTGTTTTTTTGCTTAAATATATTTATTGGTTTTCTTCTTTTTTACACATAAATTGATTAATAAAAACATAAATACATTGAAGTGCAATACAATATTTTGCCTGTAGGACACAAAAGCTGATCATTTCTGCCTTAGATTTGAGTAGTTTCATATCATCAGGAGAGAGATGGGGCAGATGATCAAGAAACGATATCTGATAATATCTGTATTGTTTTTACCCAGAAGATTTGCAACTCCTGACACTTCCACATACAATGTATCAATGTCTCCTCCTCTGAGCAACATTTTGCACGTGTTTGGATTATTTTCATTAAATCAATGTAAGAGAATGGGAGTAATATATAAGCATATGATAAATCTATACTGCAACAATTTCAACGTAGTATTGATCATTTTATATTGTGCATTGTGGAATATTAACTCCCATCTCTCTCTGAGATGTCAGTATTTAAGTCTTTGCAGAAGTGACCACTGTCACTAATACATAATTCCTTAATTGAAGATACTTAAAGAGGTGTTTACATTGTACAACCTTTCTGTTGTTGTTGTTGTTGTTGATCATCAAAGGAATAGAACAGACTCTTATCTTTGAACAGATCCCAAATTTGGAAATAATATGGTGAATGTTTCACATTTCTGCAATAGTTTCAGACAATGTCTTTATTCAGATCTCTTTCCTCTGCTGTCATGACTCTACTCCATGGTGTTCAGGCAAAAAATGTACAAACAACAAGGTTCCAGGAGGCATTGAGTAGTAGACTAGTGAAGACAGTCATGTGTGTTTTAAGCAGAATTTTAGATGCTTATTTTTCCATGTAATGTGGACAATAACCTCAGGTACTGCAGTACGTGCTGATGTAGGCTGATGCAGGCTATTTGATGTTTGTTTTAGTTTAAAGGTAAGATTAGGGATAGAATCTGCTGTACTGTGGTAGAGTGGAGGTCATCACCAGTGACAGGCTGTAAAAGTCTGCTTGTTTAGCAGCAACTGCTGCTGAAAACACATTGTCCTGCAGTCCATAAATGCCAGTTGGCCTATTTTTAGTGTATGTGTGAATGAGGAAGGAGGGTACTATTACCACTGGATTCAATCCAGTTGCTAAACTGTCTTATATTATTCATGCAGAGTTTACTTCAACAGTATTTTTGAGATATCTATCTCTGTTTTTCTGCCTTTACCCCAAAACAATGGAGGTGAATGGAACAAAAAGACATCTAAGATGTTGGTACCACTTTACAATAAGCCACCCTTCACAAAGGGTTTATAAGTATTCATTAATGGCTTAGTTAGTGGTTAACTAATCCTCTACTAATGCTTTATAAATCATGTATAACCCATACATAAGCATGTCTTTGGGTTGCCAGATTGTGAAAGATCCTTCCTTTCAATACCATCATAACATTTGCTTTATCTAATTCTTTTAGAAGACACCTGTGATGTTCAGCCACTAACCTTCTGAAAAGGGCTGCAGAGCATCCAGTCAAAAATCCATTTATTAACAGTTTATTAATGTATTTTTAATGTGAATCTTTTATTAATGATTCATAAGTATTTATAACTGCAGACTTTAATTATTTTATTGACTTTTTAAATATAATTGCAGACCTGATGACTTAGAAAATGTGAAACACTAACCCTTTATTAATGACTAATAATCATTTATAACTGCAGGGCTGATGACTTAGACAATGTGAAACACTGACCTTTTATTAATGATTAATTATCATTTATAACTGTGGGGCTGATGGTTTAGCAGTATCTGGGGGCATCGTCAAGCTCAGCAAACATTGTCAAGCTCAGCAAAAACCAACTCACATAAACCCAAACCTGTCTGCAGGGTAAATACCACTAGAAGATACAGTATGTATGTTTTTTGAGTGAATTGATCCTTTGGATTATGCTGTACAGTTTCACTTTTGCAGTCAATGCAGGATTTAAGGAGAAATAAAGAATAAGTGCAGAACAATGGATGGGTGCACTATAGTTCAAATGAAACACAAACAGCAGTATGAACAAAACGACAGGACTGCAGTTTCAACCCTCATCCAGATAAATCCCTCACCTCATAATCCCACTTACTTGCATTTGTTGCGTCGTTTTGAAGTAACCTTTTACAAAAAGCCAGTATAATGTTGTCATGAAACTTGGTCCGCCCAGTTCATCCATAGTTTTTGGTTTGGTGTTGTCTCCCATCACGGTGGTGGTGGAAGAGGATGCGTCGCGGCGGTGGATCCCTCCATAATTTACTGGATTCCATCCCGTCGTCACTCTCTGGATGCCTTTATTTTGTTGACAGTTCACTCGCAATCCGATGTTTACCAGAGATTTCCTCAGCATGTTTTCGGCGGTGTCTGCGGCCCACACAAGCTCGACAGTTCCCGTCTGCGTCTGTTCTCTGTGAAGGCTGATTATAATCGTTACTTGTTAGCAGTTACGCAGCACGTAGGCTATCTCCAACCTCATCTGTGGACTTTGCTACTCACAAAGAGTGCTGAGAGAAAACCTACAATGCAACTAGACATAACCTATATAGCCTACTACACCATAACCATTGAAGTGAAGGAAAACAATGAAAGCTTTAAACATTCTGAGCTTCTACTGCAGCATCGCCTTAGTTGTGGACGTGCCAAAATGTTGAGCCACTGAGTGTAAAGGGTCAATTCCACAAAATTGTGCAGGTTGTCTGACTTTAGCACCACCCGAGGGGTGGTAACACACTGCTAAAGTAACAAAGATTGTCTCTTTTTAATGTATATGAAAATGTATGCAATCTGAATATTTTGAAAATAGGCTAAATAATATTAGTGGCTTTAATGTAAGACATCCAAACAGAGAGTTTTGGTTTTAAAGGATAGGTTTTCAATTTTTCAAGTCTGTCTTTAAACAACAGTCAAATGAAATGTGCTTTCAATGTAAGTGATGGGGACCAAAACCCACAGTGTGTCCAAAGTCATTTTCTGCAAAAATGCATTTAAAAGTTGATGTGAAGCTTATATGGGTTAGTCATATCAAGTGGATATCTGACACATTTACAGTCTTTTTAGCATCAAATTCCCTCTTTGTGTTTCCTTGGATTGTGGATTTTGTCCCCCATCATTTACATTACATTATGAAGGGATCTTGTAATGGTCAGTATGAACAGGGGGAATGATTACAGCAAGAAAAACATGTTTCAATGTTCATTTAGGCTCCTGACTGTTGTTTTAAGACACACTTGAAAAATTGTGAACCCGTCCTTTAAATACCAACATTTTGTGATCTAGCCATCTCTGAAAGTTTGTCCACCACCCCACAGTGGAGGTCAATGGAAATCATAATTTGTGCTTTGCAAAAAGCACCAAAAAATTAGTTGGACAAAAAAATTCTTAAATCAAGGTCCACTTACTAGCTTTTTCCAGGGCTTTCAAACACTTTTCATGGTCTTCCTTGGCAGAGAGTTTGCTCATCTATTGAGACAGACTGTGAGGTGTGATTGAAAGCTCCAGAAAAATCTAGTAAATGGATGCTGGATTCATTTTTTGGTACTGTTTACAAGGTCAAGAATGAACTTTCATTTATGTTTTGAATTTAAAAAAGTTTTGAGTTTTTCAAACGACACTATTCCGTCATTTTAGTATCACAAATGAAATCCATTCACCAGAAATCTCAGAGGTGGGTAGCCTAAAACCTAGGTAAATAAAAATATTTGAACTGACCCTTCAAAATACAAAGTTTGTGCATGATTTATGACAAAACAACTAGTTTAGTTTTGGCCAGTCATGGTCCAGTATTCATCTTATACAAGTGTGATGAGGAAGTCTGAAGCCTCGACATCTTGTGTCCAGCAGTTAAACTTGTGAAATAAAATATATTTACATCTTCATAGATTCTGGACTTTTTACTGAGGGAGAAGGAGGAGATGTCATTTTAAGGATTTTAATGTGGTAATTATACCTTTTTTGTGGAAAAATCATATCAGACACTCATTATTATTCCAAGCAGAGTACGTTTACATATCTTAATGCATGTCCGGAGGGGATCTTTAATTTGTTGGTATTGTTCATCCAGCTGCTTACAGATGTCAGGAGGCAGATCTGTTCTCTTTGAGAACAGACTCCCTGCCAGAAAGCCACACAGGTTCTCACATGTAGTGTGTCCTCAGTCGACAGGGACGGCTTGTTCTAACGTGTTGAAACAGTATCTCAAGGAATAAACATTCACAAATGTACACCACCATGGTATGTTACTGTTTTACAGTATGTTAATGAATGTCAGCCTGTCTAACAGTTTAACTATTTACTAAATTAGATTTTTAGTGAGTCTACTGAAAATTTACATTGAGCAATCTTTAAAAAATGTTATAAATTCATACAATTATTATTAATTTATATATATTATGAAATGTAATATATTAGAATTAAAATATGATAATGCATAGAGGCAGTTCATTTTTAAAGACATTAAGAATGAGTAAATTAAAGCCAAGTGACATCACAACCCTATACTGTTATCGTTAGATGAATATCATATCACAGAAATGCTCTTTTCCTATGAAATAATACTGTATATCATAAGTTATCCCTAACATCCTTATACAATGCTATTAAATCAGTTATTTTATATAAGACATTAATATTCCACACTAATTAATATTGTGTCATATGTATATTATCAAAGCATATTCATTATGCATCTCCTATACATTTACCTTTACGCTTTTCTTCTACTTATCTGTATTTTGCTTCTTCCCTCCTCTCTGATATGTATTTTTGTTAAGAATGCTGCCAGCAGGGGGCAGCTACCGGTTTTAATGAATGTTTCCTAAGAGTTACATAAAAATAATGCAGAAGCAAGAAAAAACAATTAAAATCTTTATTTTTCTACAAAGAAATGACTCTTGCATAGTTTACAAATGATGCACTGAAATCACCATTCTCTTTAAGGCTAAACATATGATAGAATTCTTAAACTGATCTCTATCTCAGTCTCTCTCTCTCTCTCTCTCAGTCAGCAGGGACGCCAAAGACATGCTGAAACATAAACAGCAGCTTCCTGTACGCTGAGACCGCTCAGCTATGGAGCTTGTAACAAAACAAGAAGGCCCCGTGTTATGACTGGCCAAATAACTCAAGGCACATGAAGTTCTATAAGACTCACATTGAGGTGCAGTATCAAAGCATCTGGCTTGTTATGCAATACAGTTCATACTAACTTGCACTTCCAATTGCTTGACTATTAAAATATATAAAATATATTAAGCAGTTCACCGTTGGTCGAGTATATTTTGAAATATAAATAATTAATTTGATTCAAGTATTGCAGGTTCAAAGCTACAAAGCAGGACCCTTGCTGAGTCAACTGAGTACTAGTGCACTACTTTGCCAGAAATCACACCCACTCACATAACGAAATATCACGATAAACAAAAGGTTAAAGAGACGTCTCCATTCTTAAAACTGTAATATTCAATATTTCTATGTTAACCATGGATCAAATAATTAAGTGTGATATGAAAGTGTCGCTCATAGTGACAAACCCACAGAGCGTTATCATCGGAGTCTGCAATTCCCATCGGCTCAACGGAGCGTTTTAGGATACTTTTTTAGCTTGTTGTTTTTGGTTTTCCAGCCTGAAACTTTACTGTTTGGTTCACTGGTGCGCTCTCACCAGTTTCATCTCCAGCTGCAGCAGGCATAAACCCACTGTACACTCCATGTCCTGCTCCAAGTGGCAGACGGGCAAAGTTAACGATTACCTACACAGTCCAGACTTTAACGACTAAAGAACCAGATATTTTTCTCAGTTAGTGGAGACCAAACCAGAGCTAAAAGGAGAGTCACTTACATTCATTAGGATGCTGATGTTGCTCCATGACAGCTGGATGTGTAGATAGCCGATTGTTTCCTAACAAGTTTATGTGATCTCCTACACACTTGTGTGTTTGCAGGTGTGAAAAGGCGACTTGTTTTGCAGCCATAAAAGGTGATAATGTCGATATTATTAAATGAATGAATGCAGCTTTCAATCAAAAGATTTTGTTGTCCGGCGGCTGCGTCTCAGTAATCCAAAGCAGAACGCTATACAGCTAACATAACAATAACTCTATAAGACAAAAGCAGAAGACTGTCATTTCAGTCTGGCTCATCCAACTTTTTTTTTTTTTTTTTTTTTTCCTTTAAATCATTTCAGTTACAATAAATTGATGTCTCCAGGCACAAATTGCAAAAATTAATTCAGCTGAAAATGAACTGAAGCTATCAGCCGACATCTGACCTAAGACACGACATAAGTTCCAAATGTTGCCGAGCTGAAATGCAGAAACTCCAGTGGTGGTTTAAGACTTGAGATCAATGGGCAGAAACATCCATCTACACTATATGAACACCACCGTCATCCTGCCTCTGATATGCTTGGTCAGTTTAACCACACATCTGCATCCAGTGAGATGAAACATTACAGTAAGTTTCTGAAAATGTACTGCTTCTCTCATACCGACCACACAGCGTCTCTCTGAACTAAGGCATCACTTTCACATACTTATATAAATACATACTCTTTGCACAAAAACAATAGAACTAATCAAGAAGCAGCAAAGGTGATATTAAATTTGAAGGTTTTTTTTGGCATAGAAGAAACAAATTATGTTTGCTAGCAGAATTGTGGATATGTAGAGAAGACAGTTCCACATAAAAAAAAAGGAAGCAAGACACTGACAGGTCTGCCCCGGGCTCCTTTACTCCACACTGAAAACCTCCCTGATGTCCACAGGTGGGCAGATGTCCTCATGTTGATCAGTCACTTTCACTGCCTGATTCACTCAGCTGGAGGTCATTCTCTGCAACACAAGTAGATGGGAAAGCAAGCTGATTACATCATTTCATCAGTGTTTTACCTTTGTTTCATTTTACTGGATTCTATAATCATTTTTGTGTTTTATTTTACTCTACAGTTTGACGTCATCATACTGAGTGAGGGAGTGTCATATTTCTTCACAGACTATTCCTGAATCCTGCAGTGCAACCCTGCTTTATTTAGACTATTTTATTTGGAGTTTCATTTATTTGGATAAAATCAAGGACATAAAAATAATAATAATGAATTTTTTTATGTTGCTTTTAACACTTTTGACTATAAATTGTTGCCATTTATTGTCATCAGTTTATTCCAGTGGTTTGTGTGTTATAGGACTCAAATCATGATCCATCTGAACAAAAGGCATCACTTTGGCATGAACATCCGTCTGCTGCTGTTCAACGTGTTTGATAACAGGATAAACATGTGCATTAAAAACGTAATCCACCTCCCGTTTTTTCCTGTTTTTCTCGTTCCCCTAACCGGTTTCCCTCTTCAAATCGACAGAATAGAAATTTAACCATTAATTTTTCGCTTGTCTGTCTAAAAAAATATTTCAGAAGCTAAACGTAGCTGGATAGTTTCCTCTGTCCTGTCAAATTGATAACGACAGTTTTTAGTTTTGCTGTGCTGCTTAACATAATGAGCTCAGGATTTATCAAGAGGACGACTGCTTTACTCCAAACAGTTTCACTGTATGAACCTGGACTGTGTGTGTAACAGCTGACCTACTGGATGTGTAGAAGAATACAGAACATTAATCAACATTAGATCCTGACCGACCCCGTCGGCGTGTCAGATAATTAAATAATCAATGAAGTTATGCTGTTGTATCTTATGCTTAAATGCGCACGGTGTCTCTGAATGGAGAGATGCAGCTGCGGGGAGATCACTGCATCTCTCTCTCTCTATCTCTCCCGACGCGGAATATTTATTTATATCCTGAATATTTATCCTGTTATCAAACAAGTTGAACACAGCTTTGGACAAATAACGAAGGAATTTGGTCTTTGAAAATGGAAATGATGTCCGTGTTTATTTGCATATAGAGCGGGGAAGTGAGATCTGATCACATGTGGTCACTCAGGACACATGTAGAGACGCATGTTAATGCCAGGTGTAAAGAGGGCCTTTAAACATCATTTATTTGCGCAAAAAGACAATCATGAAGCAATAAAGTGACAATATGTTTGAACTTTGTTGATGTAGAAACAAACTTTAAATGTGATGTCACATTAACCTTAGAATTTTTAAAAGTCACTTTTTAAAACATGGACTGGAGAAGATGTCATTTCTTCCATAAGTTAGAGTCCGTATCTGATTGAAAACTGACCTGTTAGTAAAATATTTGGTATGTTAAAGATTAGAGGACTGTCTAAGGCTGCATTCACACCAAATCCTGCAATGTGTGAAACATGGCAGCCCTCCTATCCATTAGAATGGGGACAGTGTGTTTACGCTGCGAGGGAGGGGACAGCATAGGGCTCAGCAAAATAAAAAAAAAAATAAAAAAAACATGTGATTGGTCAACATAGTGCCTTATCAGATGACATGACATAAGCCTGCGATCAGACCGCATTCCACTGTTTACTGAGGAACTGTGAAGATGGAAGAGACTCATCGCCGCAGTGATGACCTTTCCAGAGCTGTACAAGCCTGCCATGAGGGAGTACAAAGACTTCTATCACCGTGCACTCACATGGCGTTGTATCGGGCTGTAAGTTGAAATTTCTGGTTCGGTATTTCTACTTGTGCTACAATCAGATACGTCACACAGATGGGTCATGCAGTAACATGCGCACACCTCTGCAGAACCCTGCGTGGTAGTGACGCTTTTCATCTGAACGCAGCCTAACTCATCCAAGACTTGAGAGCAACCAGCTGGTATCAACTTCTGAGTAATGACAAGCACAAGAAAAGGATAAGCTTCCTTAGAAATTCAAATGGATCTGAGAGGACTACTCACTGAGTGTGTTCATGAGTCCTCCTCCGCTCTCCTGGGGGCGGCTGTGTGTGCTGCTGGTGTTGAGGATAGGCATGCTGTGGTTTGCCGGGGCCAGATGCGGCGCAGAAGTGCGTTCATCTTCAGAGTCGCTGCTGCTGGAGCTGTCCTCGCTGCTGGAGGACGAGGAGCTGTTGGAGTCTGAGGAGCTGTCGCTGCTCATCTGGTCCATGACCCGCGCCTCTGCCATCAACTCTGTACAGAGAGAAGCACACAAGCAACAAGGAATATGTGATAGTTAATAATAACACAGATTATAATGTATTAAGTCAAACACCTGATGCCAGGTGTTGGTAGCACTAAAGGTCAGATAACCCTGGCTCTGTCACTTCTGTGTTGCAGTTCAATGGAAGAGCTTCAGCAGCTACATTTCCATTATGGTTTTACGTATCTTTTGTCTTTTACAAGCATAAATACACCTACGCAGCTCATTTAGATTGACAGATGCTTTGTGGCCGTACTGAACTCATTATAAATTATGTACCATCTTGTATCTGCATTTCCGGAAGAAAGTATATTAGCAGGAGGAGAACTTTTCCCTTCTCTCTCCCTCTTGCTACTTACAAACGAAAAAAAATTTGCTTCATATGTGTTCAGACACATAAAACGCCCCCACCCCCCCGTGAAGGTTGGCTTTGAGTGAAGCTGTTTCAAAATGACTATAAATGCATTTGATTTCCAATGTGGTCAGACAGCACTTCATGAGAACCAGTTCTGAGTAACCATAAACCATCATAAACAGCTGTCAGTGGGTGTCATGACTCCTTGAAGGAAACGGAAAGGTTGTTTTCCTTTTCCACTGCAGCAACTAAACTGTTTCAGTATTAGTTTTGGCCAATGAGCTGTTGTTGGATGTTTACATTTTTCAAAATAAGAGACCGAAATGTTATTTTCTAACTTTTTTGATGTTTTTTTTTTTTTGTTTAGTACCGACATAATGAACCATGACCCCAAAACCAAGGCACCAACTGAACCATGAATTTTGTGCACCATTACACCACTATTAAATATTCATTTGAAGTTCATTGTCAGTAAGTATAGGCTTTTTTAAGACTTCATGCGTCCAGTGGATACTGGCAAACTGGCTAGAATGCAACAGTGGACATGGCCTTCTGAGTTTTGCTGAAAAAAAAAAGTGTTGACCATAAATAAAACCACATGGACACACAATCACTGATCTAAGCTGCTGGACAATTTCATCCACTTGCAAATTTGCTTCAAACCTCAATAAAAAAATGAGACATGAATGCTCATGAAGGTCTACACAGTTGAGGACATTGTGCCTCACAGCATGTTACCTCTCTCGATGTCATCCATGGGTGATGCTGGATGCTTTTCTTTGGGGGGAGAACTTTTGGAGCTGGTTGAGGTTCTGTTACTGCTGCTGCTGTTGTTGTTACTCTTCATCTGCTGGCCCAGGCGACTGGTCTGCTGCTCCAGGCGAGAATGGATCTTACTGCTGCCCTCAGCCCTGGAAATGCACATGTACAGGACAAGCAGACATGTAGTATATTTCTACTAAAATGTTGCACAAGTTTTTTAGTGAATTTCTATCATTTTGGTTAAAAAACAGTATTTATTTTTTGCTGCTTTCCACCTAACATGGCTTTGTATTTGTTTATTCAATGAGTGTTCCCACTCATTGAATAAACATGGTGTGTTTATGTGCTGCTATGGTGGGGGGGGGGGTGAGATGCAACAAGGGCTCGCATCTGGACTGAAACCAGGGTTGTTTCAGTTATGTATACCCTCCGACATCTGCGCTACTTTTTTCTACCCACCTGGTCTTCTTCACAGCTATGTTGCTGTTGAGTTTCTCTAGTCTGTACTCTCCTGTGTCATGGTTCACAATAAGGATGCACTCTTTCATGTACGGCCTCTTGGATCCCTTGAAAACTGTTACTGGAGCACTTGAACCCTGAAACACAGTTTAATAAACTTCATCAATAACTTGTGAAACCCCCAGAATCTCTATATATTTCTGAATGCATAATTGTGAAATCTAACCACTGCTGCATACTTAATGTTAAAATATTTTGCTCTGAAAACTGGAAAAAATTTGGACATATGATTTTGTGGGGTCTGACAAATTCAGACAGAAAATTATCACGCGCTGGGTTTGCTCATTGTTTCTTTTCTTGGATCACATGGCTGTCAGCATGTATTGGACAAACGTCAAATCAGATCCATTCCATTCAGGCACTTCTGTTTATCCTCAGTAGCCCCATTGTCAAGTTTGAATTATTTATCATGAGTTTTAGGGCCTGACTCTTACCAATCCAATGTGAGCAAACTGATTTTTATCAACTTGACTTAAAGTTTCATATCTGAGAATGACAAACATACAGAGGGTGTTCATAGTAAAATATTAATATATAGTAATAAATCATAATCAGTAACATATTCAATTGTATTTAAATTTCATTTTCAGATAGTATTCAGTAATGGTTAAATTTCACAACTAGGTATTCAGTTACTTTTAAGATTTAAAAATATCGATGGCCTTTGCTTTGCTTTGATGGGAGTATAAAACACGAACCTCTAAATTGGGTAAAGTAATAGTGACTTGCTCTCCTTTGCCCACTTCAAGCTCCCCTTCACACGTTGTATCAATGGAGGCTGGTTTGAAGTCATCTGTCGGGGGGGAAAAAGCAAGCAAATGTGGTATATATATATATATATATCATAAAAAATGTCTATGTATTTCATGCTCAATATTAAAATCAGTGACATGACTGTGTTTGTAGATTTTCACTCCCTCACTGCTGCAGTTGTCCACCGGCACCAGCAGATGGCGGTGGTGTCCACGTTGCTGATTAGCCACAACTAGCTAACGTTTTGACAGCTTGACCATTAGTGGTTTTTAATAGACGAGAGTAAAATAACTTATGAAGACGACATGGCAAACAGAAAATTGTAATCTTACTTAAACGTGTCAACAGCAGGCGGATACAAATGGACTTGACGAGGCGGCTAACGCTGACGCTAACTGACGCTACACGGCTAACAGCTGCCTGCTGCTACTAGCATGAAAGTGTTAGCAACTGTAAAAGTCAAACATAACGTACTGATTTAAAGGACCACTTACATCGCACTGTGTGGTAGCCGCTTTTGGGGTGTTTCTCAAACGTCTCTCCTAATTTCAAGACATGTTCTTGGTTGTCAAAGTTGGAATACGCTGTACCATTCATTCTGAGAGTTTGACGAGCTGTGAACTTTCTGCTGTTCTGTTTTATCCGATAGCAAAGTTCCGCCTCTTCTTCGTTGTGATTGGTCAAACAGACTGATCCCTGGTCTGGTTGATTCAGCGTCTGTCAATCAAGATTTCGTAATGACAGGGCATCTTTAGGGCTGTCACATGGTTAATTGGTGATTCTTATTTCGTAAAAATGAGAAATCTCTGTTTCCCCTTTTTTCCATCTTCTCACTACTACTATTGTGGTTTGTTTAGTTTGTTTTTTGTTTGTATGCTTGTCTTGATATTTATATTCATACATTGACTTATCATTTATTTTAATTTAATTTCTTTGACTTTTGATACATGCAACCTTTTATCTATCTGTATGTTCTGTTTATTGGCGCTGTTTGATGAAAATGAATCCAAACTCATTTTTTCATAGTTTTTTCATAAATATCACAAATAAGAATAAAAAAAGAAATCAACTTTACATTAAAAGTATGGAATATTCATGTTTAATAGAATTCATGGAAATAATTACAGATTTACTCACAGTGCCTAATATTATTTACTGAAAAGACCATATTCACTGTGCAGGGTCATTGTTTGGTTTTGTTCTAGAATCCATAACACTTGTGACCAGTCAAGGAAAAAAGATAAATTGATAAATACACATTTTGCACCTTTTGACATAATGTGCCTTCGTGGTGTTCGACATAGTTGTTTAACTATGGTCAGACATGGCCACTGCCATTAAACCCATTAACTCTTGTGTCTTTCAAATTTCCTTTAAATCTTTACACTAAAATGTTTTCTATTTTTAAATCTTTTGTTTTTGTTAATTGATTAATTAACTGATTATGTGTTTTTATGTTTGCAAACAAGCTTGTCTCATTGGACAAATATAGTCTTTTTGAATTTGGCCTCCCTCTGCCTTTATTATTATGCCATCATCAGGCTATGGTGACATACAGTACAGTCAAACTTCTCAATTACTACTTATTACATTATATTATGTTGCAATTCTGACAAATCACTTCATAGACATTGTGTTGTGTTAGGTTTATAGAAGAGAAGAGCGGTCAAAGAATCAAATTTTATATACATGTTTTAGACCTCATGAAACACTCATATCAAAAAATGTTATTGTCCAACTGTGTGTGGGGTCTGAAAATAAAAATACATCATAGAGTTGCATGATTTCTCAACATTTTCTGGCCTGTGACCAACACTTGTAAAGACAACACTTGTAAAGATGGGAATTTGACTGTGGCATTTTCTATTGCCGTGTGTGTACCATTGCTTTGTCTTGTGCATGATATTATACTGAATACACAAATATATCCATAGCAAATATATTAGAAGCTCAACTCACTGACAAACTGCCTTATACACTAAATTAGCAGCATCACTGGGCTGAGCTGGAAACGTAATTACTGATAGAACAGCTCAAACACAGTGTGGAGATCCTGAAGGTCTGGCAATGAGAGACTAATGAACTGCTGCAGTAACTGTTAACTGGCTGCAGTTTCAAGCTCTATAGGCTGCAGGGTCTCTGAGCTCCATACGCCTTGTGGCAGTGAAAATAATCTCTTTTCCTTTCTTTAAACTGTTAATGATTCCTAAGCCTTAAATTCCTGCCCTGTCTGCACTTTACTGAGGCCATATGCTCTACTGCCTTCAAACATTAAAGGATCAACATCTAAGACAAGTGGACTGTCAAGATTACGCAAGCGTATTATCACCACTTTGTCACAACTTGGTCTTTTTGCACGTGTGTGTGTGTGTGTGTGTGTGTGTGTGTGTGTGTGTGTGTGTGTGCAGGGGGATGTGTAAGAGGTCAGGTATGGAGCCCACTGCAACAGCTAGGTCAAGTATTATAAGTATATAGTGATTGGGAAAAGGAAGAGGCACTGTGAATGATGGAGGAGACCAAAACAAGTGCTTTGGGAGATGTGAGGAATCATTTAAAACATGAAAGAACAAAATGTGTGTTATTGAACAGACAGTGTGGCAGTCGGGGGGCAATGTCGATCTTTGACCTCTAGATTATAGAGTAAGAATCAGAGTAAAATTCATCAGCTGCAAGAAAGTTCTTGCAGGGATGGTTTCAAAAGGAGATCCATTTTAAAAATACATTTTCTTTGGCTTGTTTTTCCATTTTTTTGTGATAAGTATCCTCTTCTAAAGGTGACAGTACTGTGTTTGAAAAAACTACTGTGATGGATTGCAGAAGGACTGGAATCCTATTTCACTGTATCTGTATCCCATGTGAAAAGAAAACAGCAGGGGTCTGTTTCCATGGACGGAGGTAAACAGTGGCCATCCTCTGGTGATATCAGTTGGGGGTTGCCTTTGGACCGTGGGAGGTAAAGCTTACTGTTTCTAAGCAACTATCCACAAGTTTACAATGCTGTGGTCGAGCCACAGTAAAGAGTTCCAAGGTTGTGAGCCAGTAGTAGAGGTGAAAGAGATGATGGCCCCGATCTGAAGAGTGGAAAGTCTATATTCAGCCAAAGTAGGCAAAGCTGCTCTCCCAGTCTCAAGTCACGTCTCAAGTGCTGAAGGGCAAGTCTGAGTCACAAGTCTTCATACTTAATACTGAATGCAGACAGTCCCCTGTAGTTCCCTGTAGGTCAAAACCTGGGAATTAAATTAATTTACTCTCAAGTCTCAAGTCAAAGGATTCAAATCAATATTTAAGTCTCAAGTCCTGCAGCTTTGTGACTTAAATCTGACTTGAGTCCAAGACAACAGTTTTAAAAAGTAACTCTCCTTCATCCCCCTCAGCTCTTATGTTATTTTGCATGTATGTGAATGTTGTATATTCTTTATCTGAATAAAAGATATACAGTATATCTCAAGAGATCTCTGGTTAAATAAAGGTTAAGTGAATATAAAATATTATGTATAAATATAAAAAAAGTATTTCTAATCTTTTGCCCACCACATTTAGACATAAAAAGAGCAAACATAGTAGAAACACCATATATAAATAATTCTAATGCAACAACACACACCAGCCTTGTTAGTAACATGTGTTCAGAATATCTGTTGAATAGTTTCTTCAATCTGACAATAAGTGAAACAACATGGGTAGGAATATGGTAATTTGCACAGGAAATTTCCACATACAACCAAATGAAAGAGACTCAGTTTAAGATACTGTATCATTTCCAGATTACCACCTAGTTTTGACACAGGATGAATCCAAGTTTGACAGAAATGTGCTCAAAATGTGAAGAGGCAGTGAGAAGTTATATGCACTGTACTTAATGTGGATATGTATTCACATTGAGGATTATTGGGGTGAAATTGTTGCTAATCTTAACCTGATTTTGTCCAGCTTGACACAGAACCTCAATACTTGCTTTTTACTTACCCGATCCTTATTATCAAAGGCTCTTATCAAATTGGGCTGTTCAATGTTCTTACTTTTGCATATAAGATGGATATTATATTTCAGACTTGACTCATACTGAATGATGGAGAGAGAATGCTACCATGATCTGGGCTCCTTGCCTTTTCAGTCTTGAGGGGGTGAGGAGGGGGACATATGGGCTGAGTGTGGCCACAGCTAGCTTTTTTCATCTGGGCCAATCAGGAGCAGAGTGAGAGCGATTGTCCTATGGCTAGCGCTGCCTTCAAGTGCTGTTGGAAATATCAAAGTCTGAATATGAACGTCCTCGCAACAAGACAACAAAAACTTTACCTGTCACCACAAGACAATAGCAGTGTCCAAATAGTATGTCTATCCTATACACCAACCCGATTGTAATGATAAGAAGTCATTGTTTTCATATTTAGACATTTTTACTGCAATATTTCCTATTCATATTTCCAATCATTCTGGGCATAGAATCCTTCTTTTTTTTTTTTTTTTAATGTTGATGCCTTTATAAGTAGTAAGATAATATGAAACCATGCTGAAACTGTATGTAAATGCAAAAATGGTTAAGGCTCCTTATTGATCTTGGGTTCTGAGTAATCTGTGGGTAATCCAATGTGAGGTGTAGGATGACGATAAACATGGAGGCTGTGTCAGTGCTATGATTTGTAGGTTTATTATAGTTTTGCACTTTTGCTTTTCTAACCTCAAATAGACTTACAAGCCTATGCCGGCAATTTATTTTCTTCATAGGCCAGAGGATGCAGCCCAAAGTGTCTCTAAACTGTTTGATTTCCACCAAAATTATAGCTATTATAAGACACCTCATATCGTGGTTTCAGGGCAATGTGCATTTCACAAAAACAGTAATTAAACATTAAATAGATTTAACAACAAAAAAAACAAACAAACAAAATCAAGAAAAGCAGAATAAGGTGAAGAAAGAAGTCATAGCCTATTTCGTCGACCCAAATTTCAAATTCGGATTGTTGTTTTTACGAGCGGTTCCTGAAGGCAGCACAGTTCCCAAGGAGAAAACCGCAAAGGAAAGAGGTCGTGAATCCGGGATCCTCCGGTAAAAATCACTCATAAGAGCACGAGGGAAGGATGGAAAATAAATGAATGGCCGACCAGTGTGTGATTTAATGTGAGAGCAGTAACCGTCCAGCCTGCGCGGATCCCGCTGTGTGACTCAGATTACATCCTTCAGTCTGAGGAGCAGCGAGTGTTCAACCTGCTGTCTGAATCTGATTCCTGGCAGAAACGGGACTTCTCCTCTCTGATGTGATGGAGGTGACAGCGCTCTGAAAGTAACTCTGAGTAAGTAGCCCACACATGAACACAAATGATATTTTCTTCTATAAACAAAAAAACAGATGATGGTTGATGTAGCCAGTATTTTGCTTCACCAATCAATGTTTCTATTCACCGGTTGTATCCCTGAAGGATTTTTTGCGTGTTTGTGGTCCTCAACAATGAATTTATGTTTTTCCCCTCATGTATCCCAATTACAGTAGCAGTATTCATACTGCTATACATAATAGCCCAGTAGGCATTTCTATGACTCTCCTCTTACATCCCACTGCAATCTGTCACAGTTCATGTTTTTGCTGCTGATGTTTAAATAATGGAAAACAAGCTGGAAATGCTTGTGGTCTTAATATGTTTTTTTTTAATCATAGAGTCATTTATTGATGATTACCTCAAATCATTTAATCAGTTAAAGACAAAAGTAAAGAAAATGCCCATTACAACATAAAGGA
Source organism: Thunnus albacares (assembly GCF_914725855.1). Lineage (NCBI taxonomy): Eukaryota > Metazoa > Chordata > Actinopteri > Scombriformes > Scombridae > Thunnus > Thunnus albacares. Next base: position 3,351,123 of record NC_058116.1, on the reverse strand, counting down.
GCCCAGAGGGGCGTCTTCAAAGGGCTTGTACTGTCTGATAAACAATCAGATAACAAATATATTTAGGTTATTAGATATATTGAAGGTATACAGTATATAGTCTAGTGATATATAGCCTCTTACCACTGAATGGACGTTATGGTGAGATGATTTTGTCAACAACTGTTTCCGAGGTGAAGAATGAGTGTTCAGTCTTTCAAGCCAATCTTTAAGCCATCATGGAGATATACGTAAAGTAAAAGAATGTACATTTGTATTTAAAGTAAAAGAATGTAAATTTGTATTTAAAGTAAAAGAATGTAAATTTGTACTTAAAGTAAAAGAATGTAAATTTGAACACAATGGCATGACAACAAGCCAAACTCCATCTGCTGAGGAAGATCAGTGATATGATTGAAAGCTTCAGAGCAGCTACTAAATGCATCTTCTGTTAGGATTATTTTGTGAACTTCGAAGATAGCAAATTTGTGAAATTTGACTTGCAAATATTTGTCATATTTTCCCTCTTCAAAGACTTATTATTTGATTATCCAAATTGCCCTTGATTACATTTCTATAAACAACTAATCAAATAATTGACTAATGCTAATCAGAACTAGTCTTAATTGTTTAGTTTCTCTACTCTAAAACTGAGGCTATATTGAGACTTGACGTCCCCACTAAATAACTTAACGCCATTATCTGAATCAAAGGAGGGAAACAGCTGCCAGGTTGAACTCCCGTTACCCTCAGGAATTGTCTGACAGCCTGCACACTGTCCTCAGTGTCAAACAGTCCTATAGACTCACATGGAGGGTTAGAACTGTCCTGTCTCTAGTGTGTTTTAATGTCAAGAAACCACAAACAGATTTGTTCGAATCAAACCCAGCTGAGGAGATTTCCATTGGTACATATGATTTTTACCCAAGATGGGAGAGTGTAAAGCCATGCTGCAATAGAAAACTGTTTGTCTGTACTTTCTGTTCTCTCTGCGTCATGCCACTTAGGAAATGAAATAGCAGTATAGTCATTCCTTATTTCCCTTGGGAAATCCCTGGAGTCTTTCAGGTACTCCTGGGAGTCCTTTAGTGTAACATTTTGGGGATGACTGGGCTACAGTAAACAGGTGCAACCAAGTCATGACTGGAAATGCCTCTAGGGCTGATGGGAAAACTGGCTGACGCCCAGACTGCAATCAGATAATGTTAATGAATACGGTAAAATTGTGTTATTTGCACTAGCAGCAGTTTCTTTGTTTTCCAGGAATGGTAAATACTGTATAATGGAGTGTGGGCTTGCTGCACATAAATAGTTGATGAAAACTGACTTAGTTGGAGTCTTTTTCCAAGATGAGGGTCACATGACTGGAAGACCATTTGAATTGTCATGGGTGCTCTCAGAAAGGCACTGCCACAATTCATATATTAATGCATCTTGAGGAATGGGTTGTTGTTTAGCTTGCATAATATTTTGTGTGAGTGGTTTTCAGCAGAAATGATTGGCTCATTAAGAGGAATCAAATCCGTGACTTATGGATTTGTTTTGCTAGCAAACACTGATTGTGACTGTTCCTTTTTTTCCTTCATCATGAGTGGAGGAATTTCATCAAGGCCTTTTCTTGGGTCTCTGTTATTTTAAATGAACATAACAAACAATGTCATTTTATTTCCAGGGACATTTGGGCGTTGGTAACAGGCCTGTAGCTAACCATTGAGGATATTGAGGTCATGTTCCTCTGGATTGTTTCTGGGAATCGGCTAAATCCTTCACTAAGTTTGTGTGTGAGGTCTGTTCTATGTTCTTTGTAAGATAGTTTCAAATTTGTGAAATACTAAATCAATCCTGTTGCACCATTAAAACTCAAGAGATGTCTTAACACGTATGTCTAAACATCTACTACAACTAACAGGAAGTCACTAGCATTAGCAGGTGTAGCATAACCTCCAAAATTAAATGTTATAGGAGGCAAAAAGAAATATGAACTTAACTGCCAATCCTTTGTAAACATAGGTAAGACTTTGTTTTATTTACACATGCAAACAAATGAGTGAGAAATCTCTTTTGGTGGAATCTGATTAAGCTAACCTAACTGCTGTTATTTAGAAGTTCAGTTTAACCTTATTGGCATTTTTGTGTCTTTTTGTCTTTTTGTTTATGGTTGTGTAATTTTGTGAAATGCAATTTAAAATCTACCCAGTTTACATTGTTATTAAAGGACTCTATCAGATATAGATAGATATATTGACTTTTACATCAAGTCTTTTATAGTTTCACTCTAAATGGGTCATGCATTAGCAAGCTAACATTAGCTTTGTCAGTTGGTTCAGTTAGATAAGACTTAGTAGGTGTTAAGGTCAAGTAAAAACTAGCACAAATTAGTTCCTACTAGTGTAAGAACTAGTTTGTGCGGTGCAACCCCTTTTAATTTATTGATGCAGAAATCTCCACTTACTAAACACTTATAACTAGTTAAGTTTGATCTTATGAACAGATGATGCACCCAGCTACTATTTACACTCAACAAATACACACAAATTACACATGGTGGATTTTCAAAGGCTGGTTTTCATATTTTTTTAGACTCAATATCAAAAATTTTTAGATATTTTTATCCAAAGAAATAACTTAATTAAATTTAATTGTTATTTAATAAAGATAAGGCTAAGGTTTGGTATTTCTCCACCAGAATTATGTAGAATTACTGTATATTCCTGGCAATGTGGACAGGGCTTTGAAATAGCCTTTAAACAGTCACCTAGGGAGAAAATTACAGGCAAAAAGATGAATGAATGCAGTTGAATGAATAGAAAAATAAAAATCAGAAAATGTCATTAACTTTTTAGTGGCAAAAACTACTTAGGAGGGTGGGGTTGTGATGGAACATCGGCCGATTGATGATCTTGCACAATCCAGAGAAATGATGCATGTCTGAGGTTCCTACCAATGTACCAGCAGATTCACAGTTAACTTGCTCTCAGCCCCTTTTTCTTTCACTTTGTAACTGAACATGACACAGATTGATGCTGAACTCAGAGAGAGAGTCAGCATACTGTAGAATCTCATAGATTTTCCTCCTCAGGGTTGTCTTGTTGCTGCGTATCTGAGCTCTGCATGGATTTAATCATTGAGGTGATGTGAGAAAAGGTCAAGCAGTGAAACTGCGGACTTGTACAGCTTCCTGTTAGCTACAGAGACACACAGCACAACAAGCCATAGAGGAGTCAATAGCACTAGATTTAATGAGACAGGTCGATCTGTCGGGCTAAGCCAGCAGATATGCGTGGCAGGCACATTAAGGGCCCCGGGGCACTATAATGCTAATGTGCCTACATGCAACAGGCATCATAATGTACTGCTTTTGTTTTGGAGCAAGATCAGCTTGACTGGACAGAGTATAATTACCTTCCATTAACTTACTGGCTGAGATCAGGGTTTTTTTTTTTATTCCATTGACTTCCAATTACTCAGAGTCTAAGTAATAGTCATTATTGTAGTCATTAAAGGATTAAGGTCATATATTATGAGCAGGTTTTTGCACAGAATAGAAAGTACTATAAAATTACCACACATTATATGACTACAGTGTAGGCGTAAATATGACTGCTGTTGTATGGATTTCTTCGACTGCTCTCACTAAGCCTTTGATCATCTAATTACACATAAAGATTTATATCTTTGCTTGACGCTGTCCAACAAACAGATTAAAAAGCACACACATAATAATCTATTGTTGTGTTGTAGGACCAAAAACTGAAAATGTTCTCAAAAGCAAACTAGTGATGTCAATTTGCATTTTATATATTGGGCAGACAAAATTCTCAAATAGTGATAGTATCATATCATGATGATCAGTAGTTATTCCATACAAAATGTAATTATAACCTAACAAAATCAGTTTTAACCTAAGGTCCACTTATTTGCTTTTTCTGGAGCTTTCATCCACATTTCACCATCTTCCTCAATGGGTAGAGTTTGCTCATTTGTCATCTCATGAACAGCAATAAGTATGGAACTTTGTTTACATAATAACATGAGAATGGAGCATACTCCATTCACTGAGGAAGACTGTAAGATGTGTTTGAAAGCTCCAAGAAAAGCTAGTTAGTGGACCTTGAGTTAAGATTTTCTTGTCGAACAGTTTCCATGGTCAAGAATGAGCTTTCAGACTCAATTTTTTTATAAGTATTTTGATGCTGATTTAAACCAGGTGGTTAGCCCTGCTGCATCACTGTAAGAAGGTCCTGTGTTTGAACCCTGCCGGCTAGTTAGCCTACGTGAGTTTTCCTCCCACAGTCAAATACATGGAGATTGAGAACTGGAGACTAATTTCTTGAGTCTCTACTGTATGTTTCAGCCCTGTGATAGACTGGCAACCTGTCCAGATGTCTGTCACTCAGTGTGCGAGCTGTGTTAGGCTCCAGATCTCCATGACACTGCACAGGACAAGCGGGTGTACCACTTACCATGTTGCACAGTCCTGTACTGTGTACAACCAGTTCCAGCAACTGTTATTCATTCAGGCAAGTTGCATGGAATTACACGACTCTGAGTCTTTTGAGGGTGCAAACCTCGTCTTGGATCAAATAATTGAATCAATATACATCATCTATATCCAGAAGAGCTAAGTCAAGGGCAACTGGACTTGCTTTCGATTATTTTTAGATTCAGTTCTGAAGAAGCTTTTTAGATGAGAGGTGAAACATCTTCAAGAATCTAAAGCCAGTCCACTTGCCCTTGACTTAGCTCTTCTGGGTATACAATGACCTGGGAGGCTGAGAATCTTCACAGACTATATAATTAGACTTCTCAGAAATGTGTTCCACATCTCAATCTGCATTTATTTTACATGCAGGGAAATTAACAATTTTACACGAGTACAAAGTGTGATAAAGTCCAGACGAATAAAACCCTCTACTTTGCAGTTGACGTCAGTCAGCAGGCACTCAGCCTCCTCAGCCCTGATGAGAGGAATGCCACCTTGATTCAAGAGCACAATGATTATACCTTCATAAAAAAAATGGAAGAAAATTTCAAATATCTGCCCCAAATGACTCACTTGAAAAGATGTCTCAGATCTCAAGGTTGTAGAAGGCAACTCATTTGCTGATTAACAGTTTGGAATTCGAGGGAAAAACAATGAAATGAGCATGGTAACGAAGGTGATGAGAATGTGTTCTAAGAATCCAGTCAGCATCAAGCCTCATACTTCGAACCCCTTTATCCCCTGAGAACCTCCTTTGTTCCTCTGTCCTGCCTGCAGGATAAACTGTAACACATCCCCTTGTGTCCTGTTAGAACATCAGTCACAGCTGCATGCACAGCTACATGAAGGCAGCATGACTGACGGTGTGTGTGTGTATGTGTGTGTGTGTGTGTGTATGTGTGTGTGTGTGTTACCTCCCCCTTTTCCCAAAGAGGACAATCAACAAAGGGCATTGCGGGTGGATGACAGTCTGGAGTCCCTATCCCAATTATGGACAACCACTAATTACCAGCGGAGTAATTAAGAATCAGGCAGCTGTGGCAACAATAAACTGCTTCTTAGAGACTGTCTAGGAATGCTGCTGCTGCTGCTGGAAGGGAAACGGTTAATTATGCCTTTTTACTCTTCACCCAAAAAATATGTACACATACTCTCATGGCCACAGTTAATATTGTTCAGAGTGAGAGTGATATATCCTAGCAGTGCAGTTTGGGTCATACAGAGCGATTTATTCTGTCTTTACTGAGGAAAAGAAAACAGTTTTAAAGAGGCAGGCTGGAGAGCTGGAAGGTCACTTGATAAAATGCTAATACGAGCGCTTAGCATCCATGCTCTGTCAGTCTGACAAGGCTGGCTGGGCGTGTTGGCTGTGAGAGATCACACACACAAACACACACACGCACAGACGCATGCATCCACACACACATGCAGTTCTGTGAAGGACATCTTCTCCACAAACAAATACAGACTCTAATCCAGAGTCTCTCAACCTTGGGGTTGATATACCTCATGTGACAGCTTGACATACAGATTGGGTCAACAGGAATTTCAGAATGATGATATTTAGTTGATATAATCAGTGAAATGTATCTCACCATGTTCCTGTGAATATAAAAGTATCTAATTCTCAACACAAAATAGGGAAGTGAATATACAACATCTACACAACTTAGAAAAAGTGACTGATCTAATTGTTGAAACAGTAGCACAAATTTCAAATAATTCAAACTTGATATCAAAAGGCCATCGATGCATCATATGGATGACATGTATGCAGGTGCGCAAGTTTTTGTGTTTTCTTTTGGTTTATTTAGCTATGGCAAGCAAGAAAGGAAAGAACAAAGAAACCCTGCCTCCTGCTTGCTCTGGTAAAAAAAAAAAAAAAAGCATAGACCCTCCCAGGTGCATGCTGGTCCTTTACCTTTGATTTTTTGATGTTAATTTGTTAACACATTTGCAAAAGATACAAATTTATATACACAGAAACAACAGAAAAATGTGATGTAGAGGTGCAAAAAACCCCTCAAAGGGGCTTGACTGGGGCACTCTCCAATGCATACCTCACTCAATGACAAAAGGAGAAAAAACATTAAAAGAATGAAAAAAAGAGAGAAAACAAAAGCTAAGATTGCGCACAATAGCAGACATGCATATATACAAGTACACAAAGTACTTAAAATATTAGTTAAAATGACTAATTATTAGACTAATTACAAGATAGGGCCACCGCTCCAAGGCAAACTCTGAGCCTATAGTTGTGACATCACAACCTTACAGTAGTCCAATTGGCTCATTTTAAGGCACAGTTTCTGAATATGACAAATTGTTTCCTTTCTCTAAGGTAATTTGAAAACCAGGGAAGACTTCCTGTATTAAAAAGCTTTAGATAAGTCTAAGAAGATTCCAAAAGTGATTTCCTTTCTGTCTCGAGCTTTATAGATTTAATTTACAAAACAAGGGACATATTGATGCATATATAAAATATTATGCCTATGGTAAAATATACCTTTACCTACAGTGCTTCACAATTCTTACAAGACTAAACTAAATATAAACAAATAAGGATTTCACTGAAGTGAAAATAAATGTTTAACCTCTCTGTTATAGTCTGATAATCAGACTGAATTTCCATTTTCATTGTGGGCATTGTTTAATTGGTGTGAAACAAGACCACTCTGGTTGAATCTTCCCATCACAATATTTGTACCTACAGGATTGCTCTTATTATCATAAGTGTCAATTAGAGATGAGGCTCAGTCAGAGCCCTGTCTGAATATTCATCCATTATTGTTGTTGGCTCACAGTGGAATGGGAGAACCACATGCAAATGTGTCACACGTGGAACACCATTTCACATGTGTTGCACTCACATATTGACACATGTGACTTCATCACATGTCAAACAGCATTTCACATGAGATTAAGGCGCATACAGGCACATGTGGTTTTCAGATATTTCACGTGTAAAATATCTGATTTCACATACGAATGAATGAATTTCATATGCTCATATGATAAATAAATACAGTAAATAAATAAAATTAGGCCAGAAACCTGACTGAAACTCTTGTACTGCACACACTGATCATCTCTGCTCTGCTGTTTAAGTTGTTTGTTGTGTTCTGGACAGCATTTGATTGCCTAAAACCCAATATTTCAACAGTTAACATGAGAGATATGTCATTTGCAGTGTTTTCCAACATTTTTTTACAACATTCATTTCTAATGTCTGTGTGTTCCATGAGAGGTGTAACCTCCTCTAATGTGGCCTTCATCCCATAGTATTATCCGGATTAGCCTGCATAATCCATTCAGGTTTATTAGTCTGATAACATTAGCATACAGGACTACAAAACCTGCTATTGTGGTTCATAATCAGTGTGCTGGCAAATACAAAGGCAGGTTTAAAGTACAGTGTGACCGCCAGTGTTTCATAACTTAGATCGTTTGATATTGATCCTGTACACCAAAAATCTTTATGTCAGTCTATCCCTGTTAACTCTAGTACTGCTGGGAAACCATGCTTTGTAGCTTTGCAAGTTAAGAGACTGTGAGGTGGGTTTTCTAGTAAGTCAGACAAAAGATGGAGTAGGTGGTCTCTTAACCATACCTCAGCAAGCAGCAGCTTTCTGTCAGCGCAGTCATTTTTCAAAAGCAGAACCTTGCTGACAGCCTGTGGCAGGGTAAAAGCTCCCTCAATGCATGACCTCTCCACCCATCATCTGGTGTAACCATGAGTAAAGCTATATACAGGACTCCAGCTGTGTTCGCGCTCGGTCCACATCCCACTTCTTTCCTCTCTCCTCACTAACAACCATTTATAACCCTGCTCTCAATTTCAGCACCTCTTTCTCCTCTTCTTTCTCTACACTACATGCTCTGATGTTCCTGTCTATTGTCCCTCCTTCCAACCTTCCATTTCTATCACCTCCATTCACTCGCTCTTACACTATTAAAGAGAAGAAACTAGGAACAACTGAAGATAAGGTGAGCAGACGCCCCATTAACAACAGTGCTAACCTTCACATATTTTTTCTTTCCCATTACATGTGGTGCCAGAACAAAGTGTTAGGGTTCAAAGCGTGCCTCAGGTTTGATCATATGTTCCAATGAACAAATGAGTGGGAAGCCAGTGAAGGATCATGTCATTGTTACTGCATTATTGACTACTACTGGTTGTTCAGGTATGCTCAGAGTCAGAAGCGGAACTTTAGGAGTTAGCGTGAACCACTGCTTGAACAGGGTTGGGCAAAATACTGTAATGTATATTTTTTTGTATCACTCTCCCCTAATTCCATATGTTTTAGATGTGGCTAAATGACTACAATATAGAGAAACTGGGCATTTCGAATTGAAGATAAAAAAATTCTGTCATTCCCTGCTGAAGTAAGTGTCGTAAGTGTTTGGTGCCTTGTCTTCGTATTTGTTACAGATTTACACCTTTTGGTAACAAAGGCTTGTCATACATGTATCATGAGTATTTTCTGAGGCTGTTATTAGAGTTTTGGGGGATATTTTATGGCAAAAATATTAACAAGTCATACCATTTCAACATAGTCGATGGAATTTATTCAATTAAAAGAGCAAAAAAATCAAACAAAGACAAAACAGAGACCTCAAGACATCACATAACCACACTAACCACACTACATAAAATAACAATTTTTAATCATGTAAGGGATGGGTTTGCCAGTTGGTTGATTTGTTGGTCCACCACTTTCGTTCATAGTGAAATATCACATCACCTCAGTGATACCTGCCACACCATGAGGTCGACATTTGTGATTTTAAGTGAAATGAGTCAACAACTGTTGGATTGATTGCCATGAAATTTGGTACAGCTGTTCATCTTCCCAAAAGGATTAATTGTAATAGCTTTGGTGATTCTCTGACCTTTTCTTTAGAGCCATCATCAGGTCCGATACTTTATGACCAAATACCCACAAAACTGACATTCCCATACATGTAGCATTACCATCTCAGTATCAAGTGCTGTATGTTTGTGACATTTACTCAAATATTGAAAATCACTTTACAAGTGTTTCATTATATTCAAAGAATATATCTTAAAGCAGTTACACTGTGATACATCTGGTGAAATTCTCACCCACCGCTACCACTAATATAACTATTTATCACCTGAAAGCCTTATCTCTACCCGACTGCTCTCAGCTGTGGAACTGCAAAATAGCAATTTAGCTGATGGACACGACAGATTCAGACTGCAGCATTTTAAAAAAAGTCTCTTGTGACAACAGAAATCACTCACTGAATCCCTCCCAATGACTCGGCCTAAAGTATTTAACCATTAGAGTCTGTTGCACAAAATAAAATAAAAAAACAGCTCTTTCAGATCACCCACACAGTGAGATATTGTTCTCTCAGATTTTCCATCTATATAGTAGAGGCAGCAGCATTTTATCCACAAAATATATTTCTCTCAGAGGAGATTGCTGTGTGTGTGTATGTGTGTGTGTGTGATGTGAGAGGAAGCCAGTTGCAGAATATTAATGAGACTGAAAAACCTTTGTGCTGCTCTACCTGACAGCCTGAAGACAGCTTTTCCTTGTGTGTTTGTGTGTACATTTATGTCAACAACCTTCCACTGGACTATTAGGATTCAGGTCAGAGCACATTTTTAACAGTAGGAAGGATTATCCTGAAAGCAGCTGAATCGGCATGCCTGTGTTCAGTAAAGAGGTTGGTTAGTTGATCAGCAGTATCCTTAGGGACACCGTCTGGTTCATGAGGCTGAAGACCCTGCTCTGACTCTCAGTGTACCGTATGTGTTTTGCCTTTAGCAATTTGGTTGGTAAAATTTTTTTCCACCACTGTCTCTCTCCCCCATGGTGTAGAAATGGATATAGTGCTGCTCTAATATAAGAATGTTCTGGTAATAGAAAGGTCTTCCTTTTTTCCTGTTAAGTGCTTTGAGTATTCAGGAGGACTAAGGGTCTTTTCAAACCTATAGTTTGTTTGCGCCGGTCTGAATCAGCGGATGACACGGTGAACTTGTTACATTTTCTTGTTGGTTCGGTTTCTTTCACACACAAAAAAATCAAGTGATCCAAAATGCATCACTAAAAGCCTCTCTGCTCGTTGGTTAGTTGTGTCTGGGGTAGGAGCAAGAATGTAAACACAAGAAGAAGGTCCAGAAGAAGGTCCTCTGGCCAAATGCAGTGTACTTTGTTGCAGTAATCCAGGTTGGATCTTGATTCGCTCTCTGGCTATCTGCTAACAATTGTTGATTTCCCTCATCTGCATCTCAGTATGCAAAGTGCACTTGGCTACAGGAGCTGCTTAGCTCAAACTTGCAGAGTACTCCTAGTAGCTGGGTCAGATCAAGTTCAGATCACGCTCCCACCACAAACAAACCGCTCCAGAATTTGTTTGGGACCGAACCACTTCCTTAAAGGGTCTCAGAATTGTTGTTTTAGTCCAAAACCCGAGTACGATGGCTGTGAAAAGACTTGCCCAAGCGAATCGTACCAAGGGGGAAAACGAACTACAGTACGATTAAATTGGACTAAACAAGGCAAGTTTGAAAATTTCTTAAGTCAAGGACAACTGGACTTGTTTTAGATTCTTGAAGACATTTCACTTCTGACTGACTGGTGGGGCGTTCCAAGGATTTAACCTCTGTAGAGTCATTTACACCTTGGGAGTCGTTGTGGTCATGTGGGTCCTTAGCTTACCTGGTTGTAATGGATCACGTTCCAGCCACATGAGTCAGGGTGTGAATGTGGAGTTTTCCGTATTCAGATAAAGGATTGTTTATTTTTTGGGTTGTTTCTTTTTTGGGTGTGCAGGGACATAAAATAAAGGTGAAGATTAGTTTTAACCTACGTGCTCGTTTTAAAAATCATAAACTGGTTCGGCCAAATATCAAGTTCTAATCTTGCTATCTCCACTAAAGGTTATAAGCTGTATATTTTAGGGTTTGCCTTACAGGGTGTTCTGACCAAAAATGTCACAATACATTAAAAAAGTTTTTAAAAAAAACTATGGTCTGAGTTGGTGTGAAGGACGTGTTGTCCCAGGTACCAGTTGAGAAGATAATATACAATCCATGAAGTTCAGTTTAAGTAATAGATCCATGAGTGTGAAGGCTTATCAGACCTGAACACTGCACTGTGGGTAATTCATGTTAGTTATCAAAATATTAAGTAATACCCTGTTCCTGTTTACAAAGTAATGTACCAGGAATGTGAGCTTTCATGTATTTGATTGACCAACAATGTGTTATCGGATGACGTAGTGTTGCTTTCCGGCTAAGGTGGAGCCCAGTTTAAAAGAATTTGCCAGACAAAGCTGTGACATCCTTGAAAATGCTCTCTCCTTTATGCTCTCAAATACAAAAGTCTTGTTCCAACGTTGCACCCATTTGCTTAACAAAATAAATGTCTCTTTTCATATATGGCACTTTTTATTTACTGTAAGAATATAACATTGCTTTTCATGCAGTGTCTTTGTGTCTTTCTGCTCATATTTAACATTAGAAACATCTTTTTTTATGGCAACAGCTTCACTGGTGGCTGTACCTTTTGTTCCAGACATAGCCCAAGGTCTCCTCTAATGGCTTTTCCACATGCCGTTATTCAAAGTGTACTGACCTTGTTGGCTCCCCGCTCTTTCCTTGGTCCCTCAGTTATGTCACTGTCATTGCATAATGTTGTTTGATACAGACATGGACCTTTGTGCAGAATAACTGCCTCCAACAGTTCACAGCTCTCGCCTGTTGCCTTCATTCTGCCCAAGAACACTGTCACTGAGATTCAAAAAGCCTCATCCACTGTGTGAATATTCTCCATTATAATACGCCTGAGCCAGCCCCCTCTATTGATGTGTAAATGCTGATGTTTCTGAAGTACACCCAAGCATCCTACTATCACTGTGAAGATTGCCGCGGTTGAATTTTGATGGCTGATGTTTTTATTTCTGCCTCCCACGCAGCAGAGTCTTTACGAGCAGGCGCCATTCTGGAAAAGAGGAAAAACATTGATCTTCTCTGTGTTTCAGAGGCTAATCTTCCATTGAAAGTGATCCAGCCAACATTTCTCCTGGTTTCTCTTCAGTTTTGGAGATTCAGAGTGTTCAGTCTAGTGCACCATCTGCAGAGGCATCGATGTGTCAACAGCCCTGTGTTTACTGTATCTACTGAGGCGATTAATTGGGGTTGAATATTAAGAGACGCATCCATTTCGCAGATGAATGAAAGTCAGTCATGTTTGTGCTGCGCCAGGTTTACCCTGGCAATTTCCTGTTTGGCCAATACTTATTCAGATGCATGCTGGAACCTCTTGACACTTTGTTCTGCTATTTGGCACTATCAGATGAAACAGAGCCATTCAACACAGACACAAAAATACACTTTTTATATTTCCCTGTGGTGATATACCAGCCGAGGAAGCAGTTTAGCTTGTAGTTGTGGTGCAAATGATGATGAAAGCGATATTAGCCACTGGCTGCATAATCCTGCAGTGCATCAGTCACACTAACCAGATCTGCGGTATCATCTGGAGGAGACTAATCAAAGCAGGCTGATTAGAGAGGCATGTAGATGGTGAGCATGAGATGCAGCTTTGAGAGGGACTGTACGGTGTACTGTGGAGACAGATAGATTGACAGGAAAATTGGATTTCATGGTTTCCCATCAGGAGGGCTGGGTTCATTCAGTGTACTGTGCGGCTGCAGGCGTGCTGATTATGATAGCACACTCCCCTCTGCTTTCAGTCAGCCAATACAGGGAGCATGTGTACACACATACAGTACACACACATACTTATTCACAAACACATCTGAGAATATAGGTCATAGAATTTCCTTTACGTAACAATTGACATGTAAATATCAGTTTAATGGAGTCCTGTGGTTGCTTCCCTTTTCCTATCGGGCCTATTAAGAGTGGATGGAAAATTAAATAATGAATGAGGCTAATGGGGCACAATGGTTACGTGTGGCCCTGTTTTTCCACTTATTTCCCCTTTTACAGGCAGGTCACCTGTTCCAGTGCACTGCCTGGTCAATAAAAACAGACATGCACCACCAGCATACTGGTTGTTGCTGAGCAGAGCAGATCATCACAATATGAGGCTGCACACACCCACAATATGAATCATAGTTACAATTTAGCCTTGAAATTGTCAGGAAGCAGGAAGCAGAATCCTGACATTGGTATAGATACAGTTAGAAGTGCTGAAACGATCAGTCAATTAATTGAATTGTTGATCAACAACAATCAAGATTAACTAACAACAATTTTAGTAATCGATCAGTCATTTAAAGGTACAATATGTAAGAATTAGAAATTCCTTCTCATTAATGACACCAGTGGCTGTTAAGTGAACTGCAGTCAGCATCCTGTTGCTTGTGCGCGTGCTTCCACTCTGTCAGTGCAAGCAAGCGACAGCACTAACATCAGCCAGCTAAAACCACAATATCACAATATATTTCACACACTTTGCAGCAATAGCTTACCTGTCCAATAGAGAGAAAGCCAGCTCAGGGTCGGATGTTAGTGGACTCCATTTCTAAGCTAACGTTAGCTAATGTTGCACTGTGTTGGCGCTGTCAGTATGGGTGCAGGGCCAACGTTGGGGGCAGGCCAGACCAGGTTGTGCCAGCACATTTGAACCTATTTGTGATTGATGTCATTTTTGACCTGTCACAGGCTGTGATGCTCAAGTGATGCGACGCTGTGACTCATATCACTTGACTTGAGTCTTAAATTAAATTGGCGGGTGGAATTAGCTAACAGTGTAGCCACTTCACAGATAAGTTTGCAGTATGTATCAGGAATTGGTTTTCAAAAAATATAATCTCATCCAGCACATCAGCGTCCTTGCTCTCCATGCCACCAGTGCTGCCTTCAGCGATCACAGGAGTATGCTTCATCTGCGCAAAGCTCACCTGTTTCAACTAAGTTTTGAAAAGGATCTGACCAAGAATTGCAATGGGGAGTGAAAAGACCATTTGCTGAGCAGATTCAATTTTGCAGGCCAGTGCTGTTTCCAGCTTTATTAGGCTCAAGGAGCAACATAGATGGTGATGTTGGTTATTTGTATGTTCATTCATTCATTCTTTCATTTTCGATACCTGCTTTTCCTGTTCAGGGTTGTGGGGGTTGCTGGAACCTATTATTATTATTATTATTATTATTATTATTATTATTATTATTATTATTATTATTATTATTATTATTATAAGCCTCTCAGATTGTAAATCTTTGGCGTTTGGATTGTTTGGGAAATTATAAACAGCATTCCTTACATGTTATAGACAAAGTGATAAATCAAAAGAAAAGCTAAATTAATTGATTATAAAAACCATTAGTAGCAGCCCTAGGTGTTCAAGCATGCTCTGGAATGTGGGTCGTGCAGACACACACACACACACACACACACACACACACACACACACACACACATACATACACGTGACTCATGAGAAAATAAAGCAGCAGTTTTTTGTGGAGGAATGTGGGCCACTTCCCCTGCCATCTCCCCGTCTCTTCAGCACTTTGGGTCTAAGTATGTTAGTGTTCACACATGTATCCTACTGTAAAAAGTGTTTTATACCTCTAGTGGGAAAAAGTAACTTGTATCACAAAACAAACACAGAATAGAATAATAGATTGGTATCATCCCCCAATCCTTCAGTTGATAGAATTGATTTTTGTGTCTGTTTTTAGTTTCCATATAATAAAACAACCAAAATAAAAATGAAATGCACAAGTGCTCACACAACCACAAAACATTAAATCTGCAAGTCAAACCAGCTGTACAAATAACTGAAGAGATAGACGTTATAGCTTATCACACCTACTCATGCTTCCATTCCATATTAAACAGGGACAAACATTTACTGGTTCCAGCTTCTCAGATGTGGTGATTTGTTGCTTTTCTTAGTGTTTATATGGTTGTAAACTGAATATGTTTGGATTTGAACGGATGGTTGAAGACTGGGCACTGGGATATTGTGATGGGTATTTTTCACTATTTTATAACATTTAATAGACTAAATTTATTTAACCTAAAAAAAAAATATTAACCTAAAAAATAAATTAACATAGTACAGACTAGAAAACCACATTTTTATCAGAATTGCACTACATTTTTTCACTTTTTTAACCATTCACATCTCTTTCAAATTATACTCTTTCTTTCTCATGTTTGACATGTTTTAGATACTTTTTGGTTGTAATTAATTTGGTGCTTTTTACATTATTTGGGAAATGTTATAGTCATGACGGTCACAAAGTGCTAATGCCAAAATCTCTGTTAATATTTGTTATGTCGCTCTTTTGAAGTATGAAAAATGCTGTTTTCTATATAGTAGGTGATGTGTAGAACAATAACTAAATAGTGCAGAACATAGTTATTACTCTCATTTGCCAGGTTCACCCAAGCCGACCTTTGTCAGAGGACAAACACCCAGTTAGTGGTATAAATATAGTACAGTGTGTCAAGCCTGTAGCTACTTTCTTGCATGTGTGTCACTGTGTCCCTTTGTCCATTGTGCCTCCCATCAACCTCCACCCATGATATTGATTGTCAGGCATCAAAAGGATGTGTGCCCTACAATGCCCCTATGGTTGCCAAGTAATCAAGCTCCAGATAGATATGGCAAAGGACATTTTTTACAACATCCTGTATTAAAGCACTCCTCCCCCTTTAATATGTCAACATTTCCATCTAGCCAAGGGGGTCAACAACAATGCATTGTTTCTCCCCAGGAGAGCTAACAGTAACAGCCATTATGTAGCAGCGATACTAACAAAAGGAAGGTCTGCATTATGTGAACACACTCTATTAGGCTTCCTGTGTGTGTCTGTGGTTAATGATATGGACAAATGACATGACTGAAGCCTGTTTTCTCTGTACTTCTTGTTGTGTTTGTTGGTACAGGGAAACCCTCTGCTTCAGTAGGATGCTTTCGGGCTCCATGGGTTACTTACTCGAATCTAAAAGCCGGCTTACTCTCCTTCATCTTCTTGTGCGGCTCTTCCCCTGAGTCATAGAAGCTGTGCTAAATTTAGCAGGCCTCAAAAAGTAATGGTGTGGCAAGTTCTTGTTGAGTTTGCACCCCACAAATATCTCTCTCTCTCTCTCTCTCTCTCTCTCTCTCTCTCTCTCTCTCTCTTTATCTCTCTCACTCTCTCTGGTTGTGTCTTGCTCTCTCTCCCTCCGTTCACAGTAAAAGGCTTGTCTGTGACTCACTCATAGCAGAGCGAGGGTCCTATGAATTATTGAGCCAATGGTGGAGCCCTCATAAATTATCTAACTGTGTGTCGCCGGGCGGAGCAGGGCAGCTCAGTGGATCCATCTCATCTTGACCCTCAGTGTCAGTACCATCTAGACCTTTGTATAGGGCTGATAACAGAACAGGGCCAACCTAGACACTAATAGATACACACACTCATACATTGGACACCCAGTGGATGCTTCTAAGGAAACACATGACTAGGCTTTCATGCCACAAAACTCTCTTTGTTTTGGTTTTACGGCACATTTACTTCATGATTCAGTCACGTCACTTTCATCAACTTTGTTTCCAGCAGCACCTTTTTTCCGACAGATGTTTTCAGCAAACAACTGCTGATTAACCTTCTGTACATTACCTGCCCAGTCCCAAACAGTAGACAAAGTTAGTGACTAGCAGGTGAAGAAAGTGTAATATCTAGCAGCTAAAGAGCCAGATATTTTCCTCAGGAGTTGGTGGAGACCAAACCAGAGCTACAAGCAGAGTGAATATATAGGGCTTAGATTCATCAGGTGGTGAGAAACAAGGCTCCATTTGGATGATAATGTGTCTTTGCTGCTGTGTTTAGATGTTAGATAATAAGATAGAGAGTCCCTTTGACCCCAAATAGCCAAAAAAATCAATGAATGTAGCTTTAACATCATGCTAAATAGATAAATATGTTCATATCAAACTGTTATCTGAGGTTCATTTGAATCATAATGTGCACAATATTATACGTTTTCTAACCTAGTATCTATGTCCTCCTGATTGTTAATGCACTTAAACCAATCACTCTTTTTCACAGTCAAAATTTGCACCAATAAAATTCCACTTCCTGTTTGCCAGATTGCCATTAAACATGCTTTCTTAAGGAGCATATTTGATAGTCAAAGTTCACTTTAGTTGAACTTTGGGTGGTAAATCTGGTGGAAAATCAAGCTATTGACAAAGGTCTCACTCAGAAACAATGGCCTTTCCAATGCGGTGTTTGGGTCTTTGGATAATGGTTATCAGCCCTATCTGACGGCGTCACAGTCAACCGTGACCACTTTTCCTTCCTGTGAAATCAACTCCACCTTTGGCACTCATTACTTATTATTCTCATTATTAATATGTTCTCTGCACTCCTCAACAGCATATAGCACCTGCCTGTTTATAACCCCTTGCAGTCATTTTGCTACCATCCATACTCATTGCAGATTCAGACTGGTCATTAATGAATGTGAGGATTACATACTGTATATTCATGTCGTTCACCATAAACAGCCCCATCGCCTGATTATTGCCCTCCTGCGGCTGCTGTATTGATTGCTTCATGTGTGATGGAGCTGCTAAATATTGGAGAAACGTTTTAACAGTCTTGAACGTGTTTAGTGTGTTTCTGTAGATGGTAGGTAGCCTTGAGATGCAGAGCAGCAGGTGCTTAGCGAACATAGCCCCTGCAGCGAGCAGGCTACATTGACTGCTCACAATAGGTTCACCAACACCCTTTCTAACCTTTCTGCTCTCTCTCTCTCTCACGTTGGATAGTGGAGTTGGACCAAAATAAGCTAGTAAGAAAGAGTTTTTTGGGGTTTTTTTGTTTTATAAAGTGCTGCTCCACTCAAAAATGTGTTTTGTTTAATGTTATTTCACTTGAATGTTTGAGCTTGACTGTGCAGAATGATGTATGTGCAGAGTTTGACACTCGAAGGCTGTTTTCATTTGTCTGTTGAAGGAGGAAAATTTCTCTCAGGATTTTAACGAGGTAATTGAACTTTTTTTCTGTGTGCTGTGTGTTCATGGAAGAAATGGAAGAAGGGATCGGCTTTGGCGTGATTTGGTGTAATAAGATGGTCTGGGAAGTGACGCGCATATGGCTGATGAAATACCATTTTCATCTCAGTATGCTGCTTTGTCTCTGTTTGACAGTCCTCTTTAGTTCAGTTTCTACTCTGTAACAGTGACAAAAAACACACAAACAAACACACTGAGAGCCGTCTGGCTGGCTGGCCTGTGAGGTTCCTTTCGTGACTGTTATTCCCACAGGAAGTTGGAGTTGGATGGCCCCTGGAATCTCCTTCCATATGCATAGCTAACACCAAACACACACACACCAGCACACTACTACTACACACTGCAGCAGAGGACAAATAGCCTCAGCATCACTCTGTGGGGCACTTGCTCAGAGCTGATGCATTGGCTGGTAAAACTGGTCATGCTTACGACATGTTCTCCGACAGAGCAGATGATCTGATTAGATTGTTAGCATCCTGCTGATATTATTGAGATACAGACTTCATATTAAAATCACCCTGGTGTGATGTGAAGACAAGTACTGTATGGTGATACAGAAATATCTGCAAATGCATTCATTTTCATAATTCATGACGTTGTAGAAGTCTTATTGATTGATGTCAATCATTTTCTTCTAATGAGATTCTGCACTGCCATGATGCATAATGTTGCCCTTCACAGTCAATAACACTCACCCCTTCCCTATAGATACAGGCCAGTGGTGCAGTGTGGACACATTTAATGTTGCAGCATGTGTTTTTTTAGAATCATTTCTGATATTGCTACAACTACAGCATGGTGTATGCATATATAATACTTACCCAATACAAAATGATGTCTCTATCAGGTTTACTGAGCATATAATATCTAGACTTCTTCTGATTCAACACAGGTGTGGGGTCTCCACATGAGCCCTACCATCAATTATATCAGCATATACATAACTTGTGCAAAATATTGACTTTATATTTACACTTTCACACCAGTGTAGTACCCACTATTGATATTGAGAGACCATAGTGAAAGTTCTTAAGTTAAGATAAAATGCTTTGTCACATCAGGCAGGACTCAACTACAACACTTGTATAAATTAAAAGTGAATATTTTCCCATTAAAAACTTCTCATTGGGGCGTCCTGGTGGCCCAGGGGTTAAAGCGCCCACCGTCTTTTAACTATTGACTAATGCCCCCAAATTACATTAAAAACTCCCTCTCAGGAAAGAGCTGTAAGGTCTTACGCTGTGACAGATTTTGATAAAATGTAACTTAATTTAGACAAATATCCCCATATGAGAGGTTTGTCACGAGACGTTTCTGGAGAGATGATGCATAATGTGATTATGGAAAGGAAGCTCCCATGTCTCTTGTTATTTGTCATATTTAGGGTCTTCCCAGGTTAAATGTCAGGTGTTTACTGAGAGCTCTGGACCGATTCATTTTATCCATGATGTGAACTTCTGTATGTGATCCAGGTCATCTGCTGACAGAGCAGCTGTCACTTCATTCTGACTGAAGAGAATCAAACTACAGAGAATTAAGGATTAATCAAATGTCAAAACGTGTCCAATATGATGACACAGCAGCAGCACCTGCCTGCACTTTAGTCTGTGTGTGTGCGTATGTGTGTGTGTGTGTGTGTGTGTGAGAGAGAGCGCTGCAATAGAAAGCACCTCACAACTCCAGCACGACAGCCGCTTCCTGGTTTCCATGCCAACCACAAGGGCTGTTCTTGTTGGAGCATGCTCAGTTTGGCTCCCTTCCCTGTAACAATAGCCAGTTAGAGGGCTCACACTCACACACACGCTCTCACACACACTCTACTCCAGCTCGCAGTGGGAGCGAGACAGAGAGGAGAGGCTGCCTGCTGCGCTGCGGAGCTCATAACACACACACACACACAGACCAGCAAACACACGCTCACTCATAACAACGGTGAGTACACAAACCGCAGAATTTCTTGGTTTTTATTTTTCCTCTGGTGAAGAGTTTGTAGCATCAGTTAGCTTTGCCTCTTTGAATGAAAGAGCTAGAAAAGGAAAGAGTTGTTGCAGGTGGGAAAAACTAGAAATAAAGAAGAAGCATGTGCTCTGCTTTGTGATTGACAGGACTGCATGAATGATCTTTTTTTGTATAACAGCATTATTATACTCTTATTCCTCCTCTGCCAGATTGTGTTAAACCTTTCCCAAACATGGATCTTGTCATTTTAATGCATGCTGAAAACAGGTTGAATATTTATTCTGCTCAATCGGAGGTGTAGTAGTTGACAAAGCAGGAATTGCTCAATAATTCATGTAGCCTTGAATGCAGGAAAGTCAGGGGATGACAGCAGGTGTAATGTGATGCTTTGCATGGATATAGATAGCTCTTTTAGCCTCTTTTGACACACCAGCTCAGTTTTACAACCTTTTTTGTTTATTCAGATCCTCATGCAGCATATCAAGCATTTTAAAGCCTGTTCATTGTACGTGGATTCGATTCACCCGACCCTCAGTTATAACTCAAAAGATGAAAGTCTCTTTAAGAAAATGAGGATAAGTGGATCCAGACTGAACTAGATGTTCAACCATCTCTGAAAATGTGATCTGATCTGCAGGTGGAGGGAATGTGAGGAGCTTCCCCTCATGCCTGGCTAACCCTCTGAAATCTTGTGTGTCTGTATGCAGTCTGTCTGCCTGTCTGAGTGTATCAGGGGCGGTCGGCACAAAAGATATCTTCAATATTATCCTGTAGTCTCGCCCCATTTCTCTCTCAGAGGCACACTTAGAGATTCACACGCACAGTCACTATCCGCCTCCTGCAAGATTAATTGTTGTGGCTGATGAATTCCTAGTGGGTCGATAGTGTATACCTCTGCAGCCGGCCAGCCCCTTGTGTTTGTGCTTGTGTGTGATTTTTTTTTTTTGGGGCTGATCACAAAGCAGCATGAGCATCAAGCGGTCACGTCTGTGGCCTCATATGTAAACTAGAGGTGCAGCTAGGGCTGGGAGATGAGGTTGGAATCAATATGATGATATTAATGAAAATGTTTGTCAATATCAATGTGTATCACTATATGACAAATGCATGCAAAATCACCTATAAAGTAATCAAAATTATCTTATACTGTTTGGACAAAACTCCTTAGTACTAGGACAAGACTTCAATAACAGATTTTGCTATTTTATAACTAAAATCTATGTATCTATGTAAACACCTAAATTTTGTGAAACCATAAGACAACATGCATCTTGTCATGATAATACTGGTAATACGATTCCACTGAAAAGCCATAAACAATCATTCTGCCATGCAACTAATTGTTATTTTCATATTTGATCAACCTGCTGATTCATTTTTTTAATCAATCAATATATTGTTTGGTCTATAAATGAAAAATAAAACTAAAATGTCATGTGTGAGAATCAATACCAATACTCAAAAAGTCAAACTAATTCAAATTAACATTTATATTCCTTTCAGAACCAGAAAATATTGGATGTTTTTGCTGCATGAATGACTTCACGTTGCATTAATTGACTTAATTGGCCACTTGGAGGGAGAAGAACTCCACAACAACCTGTAAAACACAAACTCTGAGACAATATCTCCTTATAAAGTGTGGCTAACGTCTTAGCAAACAGTCTGTTCACACATCCAGCAGACACGGAGCATTATCATTCATCTGGAGCTGTGTGTGTGTCCACCTGACAAATGTAAGTCCTATATTTACTCTCCTTTTAGCTCTAGTTTGGTCTCCACCAACTTCTGAGAAAAATATCTGTCTCTTTAGCTGCTAAATGTTCCATTTTCTTAACCAGCTAGTATCTTACTCTGTCTGTCTGTCTGCTGTGTGGTGCCGAGGCAGGAGGCAGACAAATGAGACGAGAAGACACGTGGAAGGATAGAGAGAAAAGAAAGGAGGAAAAGAAAATATAGAGTTGGAGAGTGATAGATGGCAGACAAGGAGAGAAAGTGAGAGACACTCTTTCACCCTGCGGGAAATTGGAAAATAAATTGAGTTGACACAGGCAGGTTTGCATAGCTATATTGATGCTGTGGAGTGGAAGGGAAGAGGTTTGGATTCGGGGCTTAGAAGGTTCACGCGAGGCTAATCATCTCTGTACCCACCGGTTAGGATGACCAAAAGGCTTCCTGGGGTTAGTAATTAGGAATTTCCATCTGCCATTGATAAAAAGATACAGTCCAGTGTGGCTGGCGCTTCAGAAGCCTCTGTTAGCAGCCTTTGTGTCTAATTAAATGGCACTTCAGTTTGTCCTTTTGAATATTTCAGTCAAAAAGATGAACAGGAAACCTAACTCTTCTTCCAACAACTGTTTCGAATCGGTCTGCAGAAGCATTTTAGCTGTTGTTGGAGCATCTTGTGGGAATGTCTTGTGTTTGGTGTTGGACAGAATATAAAGTGGCATCCAGTGTGGGATGTCAAGTTTGATTGTTGCAGAGTGTTTTGATGGCTCCGAGCAGCCAGACAGACAGTGTGTGAGTAATGTAGCACTTCACAGATATGAGGGAAAGTCTCTCTTAAGCATTCCTCTTCTTTTTCACTGACATCTTCGTCTTTTCCTTCCTCCTTGGTAGTAGCTAGATTTCAGAGAGTTTAGAGACAGGCAGGTTTCTCCTTGCGGCTTTAAACTTGCCACAGTTGCAGATATGGAGACATGCTGCTCAAGAACATTTAGGGTGTCAAACCTCAATACTTTCTTTGTTCTCACCCAAATGTGTCCTTACTGCTGAGAATGTGAGTGAGGCATTGAAAAAAGTATAATTTTGTCTATCTATTGGTCATTTTGATATCTGTATCAAAACTCGTATTGCGTATTAACACTAAAATGAAAAATTCAAAGGACACCCAGCCCCAGCAGGCTGTAGTATATTGTAAATACAAACACACACATACAGTAGACACAGTTCAAACAGCCAAGTGTTGCTGCTTGTTAGTCAGGTCCTTGTAAACTGAGGTGACAAATGATCAATGGGTCTCTATCCCTCCACATTCCCAGTCACCCCTTCTCCCTCTTCCACCATGCTCCTAATCATCACATCCCTCCAGCTCTATCCTTTCATCACTCTCATCCCTTCTTCTCCCATCCCCTGCTCTCCCCATCTCCTTTTCCCTTGACGCTTCCCTGTCTTTGCTGTCATCTGAAAACCTCTCTCCTCTCCTCTCCTCTCCTCTCCTCTCCTCCCCTCTCCTCTCCTCTCCTCTCCTCTCCTCTCCTCTCCTCCCCTCTCCTCTCCTCTCCTCTCCTCTCCTCTCCTCTCCTCTCCTCTCCTCCCCTCTCCTCTCCTCTCCTCTCCTCTCCTCTCCTCTCCTCTCCTCTCCTCCCCTCTCCTCCCCTCTCCTCTCCTCTCCTCTCCTCTCCTCTCCTCTCCTCTCCTCTCCTCCCAGCACAAGTCATTTACCAGCATGTCCTTGGCTTCTAGAGGAGAAAGAAATGGGGCTTTTCCTGCTTTCCTTTCCTCTTTTTATTTATTTAAAATGTTATGATCTAGTTGATCTTAAAACAGATAATATACAAAGCACAAAATAATTAACTTCCTCACTGTATTCGGAGGTTGTGTGAAATTAGAGAGAGCCAGTATGAATTTTAGGGATTAGATATGTTTAAAAAAATAAGGAGAAGGACAAATATAAAGAACAGATGTATAATCTGTCAAAGCTGTTAAATTGTGGAATAGTTCTGACAAGGAATTAAGAATGTGTAGTTCACTTTGCAAATTTAAAAAAATGTTTAAAATAAGGTGATAAACAAATATAAAACTGAGATATGATCATCATTGTGTATGATATGATAGGAACTTTTGTTTTTGTTTCTTTTTTGTTTTGTTTTTGTATAGCTTAAACCTTGTAGTGAGCGGGTTGCCTATTAGAATGTAAAAAGTGTAGCTTCAGTCTACACCTTTTCATTTTCCTTTTAATCTAATGCCTTATTGTTATTTATATATTTCTATGTGCAAAAAAATTTGTTGTTGTTAATAATGACAGAAATAAATTACTACGACGACTTCTACTACTCTTTCCCTCCGTCTCTTCAAAGAAAGTGTGAGTCACGCTGTGACATCTAGATTGCCTTCAGCAGATCCTAATAGGCATCTGTAGGAGCCGGTGGGTCGATAACCAGGCCATCATGTATTTCTGATGGATCCTTGATAAAGCTGACAATGAGCTGACAAGAAAGGCTTTTGGAAAACACTGACTCCCCCTCAGCAAGGTCAAGGGGCAGCATTGATCCAGAGGAATGAGACGACTATGAGAGCACATGGCTGAGTCTGACAGTTGTTGGTTTTGTAGTAATAGTATAAAACCTATTATATCTTATTTTTATTTTATAGAGTCGTAGATTATTTCAACTCTAATTCTGTAAGAGTAGGATCTCCTCTATTGTAAAGAGGCTCTTCAGTTGCAAGCAGCAAGACATCAGTCAAACATTTTATAATTTTATTCACTTAATAAACGTAATAAATCAAACCAAGTAAGATCATATATGCTAGTAGTTCCTGACCCTTTTGGCTTGTGACTCATTAAAATGAAGCACGGTTTGGCAGGTGCCTATAGGAGCTTCTTCTCAAAGAACTTCAGTACAAAGTCAAGAGGTTGTGATATTTAGCACAACACACTAGCGGGAACCACAGTACCACACATGCTCAGTGGCATCTGCCGTACAATTACTACTGTCCAGAGACTGAAAATGTGATCACTGTGATTAGTCTTTGGAGCTGTTTCTAGATAAACTACGGTAGCCATTGCCTTCAGGGCGAGGGAACATGTTACCCAGTGCAGCGGTGTGGCTCATTGACCTAGTTTTAATAGTTTTTGGACAAAAACAGAGGAATACACATAGGAATATATCAGGCTGTAGGCTTTTTAGAATCAAATCAGTAGAGATTTGTTGTCAATAAGAAAAATATAGAAGATCACCAGCCAAATCCTTTAACTTGACTCTTATATAGATTTTTCTTTAAGTTTTGTTCAGGTGCTGCCACAAAAACTAGATAAGTTTGGGGAAAATCGTGGTCATGGTTAAAAGAAACCAGTGTTCACTGGTTATGAAAACAGTTTCCTGTGTCACAGTCACCAGTTTGTTGACCCCCAGCATCCTCCTGAAGAGGTTTTGTGGCATCTTTCAACAACATACTTTCACTTTTGCTTCAGAGACACAAAAGCTTGTAGCGTCTTTTATGTTGAAAAAAGGCTTGCAAGCAGAAGGCATAATTGAAATATTTTCTTCTTTTATTCATGACTGGGAGGATTTATCCTAGCCAGCTGCTTGTGACCCAGCGGGTAAATAAAACACAGCAGAATCTGTTTATTCTTTTCTGAAGTGGCAGGATGGTTAAAGAGAGGCAGAAGTGCTTTGATGGGATACATAAATGATTTTTATGCCTCTGCGCCAGCAACAGTGGTGGCTGGAGGCATTATGTTATCAGGTTGTCTGAACATCTGTATGTCCGTACGTCCCATTCTCTCGTGAACACCATATCTCAAGAACGCCTTGAGGGAATTTCTTCAAATTTGGCACAAACATCAAGGATGAACTGATTAGAATTTGGTGGTCAAAGGTCAAAGGTCAAAGTCACTGTGACCTCACAAAACACATTTTTGGCCATAACTCAAGAATTCACACAAATTTTGGCACAAATGTTTAATAGGATAAAATGATGAAGTGATGCGATTTTATATCCAAAAGGTCAAAGGTCAACTTCACTGTGACATCATAATGTTCTGCAAAAACACTTTTCTGGCCGCTATTCAACGCCGTAACTCAGGAACAGAAGGGGAGATTCTGACCATATTTCAAATTTGGCAGGATACAGAATTGATGACGCTTAATACCTTTTATTAAATTCCTTCAAAGTCTTCACTACAAATATTATGAGTCTGGACAGACATGGATGTAAACTGCAACTTGACTGGTTGGCGGAGGCATATAACTGCAAGGTGGTATTTCTACTCTTTTTTTCCTCTCGGGCTCTATCATCAATCTTGCTATCTCTTTTCTCTGTCCACCCTCACCCTCTCTTATCTCGCTGTCTCCCTTCATTCCTGGTGATGAGAGTGACTCACATAGCCATCTGCTGCCCAGCAAATCCTCTCCTGCCTTATGACCCTCCTTTTGTTTATTAACGCCACTCCTGGGATGATAATGATACCTCTATCTCCTCTAACCATCTCTTCCTCTGCTTATCTCTCTCTGCTATCACCTAAAACTCTCCTCTTCTGTCCATTCAGGCTTGTATCATTTATTACTCTAACACTCCCTTTCCCCTCCTCGGCTCAATTCACCTCTGCATGGGTTGTTTCCCTTCATTTCACCTGATATAATTTTTTCCCTCTCCACTCCTCGTCTACCTTTTTTCTCCCAGGAGACAGATTGTAGAATGAGGTCAGAGTGTGTGTGTGTGTGTGTGTATGCATGTGTGTGTGTGTGTGTGTGAGAGAGCATATGGATATGAATGTGAGCAGACTGTTGATGTTTTGTTGATGTAGATGTTGCTGATGCTGATGTCATTACGATCCCCTGTAGAAACAACAGACACAGGAAAACACCCTGGGGGGCAGGTGTTTGTGTGTGTATGTGTATGTGTGTGTGTGTGTGTGTGTGTGTGTGTGTGTGTGTGGTGTGTGTGTGTGTGTGTGTGTGTACATGTGTGTGTGTGTGTGTGTGTTGTTTACACACAGACTGAAAGAGACACAGACCTTTCGTTGAACCTGACTACCGTCATATTATATCTCTATGGCAACTATTCTGCTTTACGCTGTGATTATAGCGCAGACACTAGCCCTGCAAAGTAATTAAGACCAGGTACAGCACGTACAGCTTCTACCAATACATCCTCATAATGAAACAACCCCATAGGTCGATTGTACCTGCAGGTTTAGGCACAAAAAGTGCTATGGGTTAAAGTTACTACTTCCTTAAAGTTTGGCAACCTTTGTCATCATGGCAACAGTAAACACCATGACAATTGTAGTTACGGTTTTTAAAAAACTGTCCCAACTCGCGGTTGGAAGCAGGAAATGAACAACAATCTCCTGCAGCAAAGTCCAGTTTTTGCCATCTAACTATCTAGCCATCCACCCAACCTGCTTCCTCCCAATATGGAAATTTGTCACCTCATATAAACGTCATCCGGGTCATAAGTAGTACAGCCGCTCCAATGTAACTATAGTCGTTTTTGGCGACAGAATTTACAACCTATAGGGCCGTTTTTTTTCATGGGAGGACGGGTCGGCTTCTACTCTTTTATCCTGGAGCTCAGACATTTCACATTTCAGGGTCATATTGTTTTCAGTATGTGAGGAGAAGAAACTTGAATTCAGGCTTAAATATGGGCATGGATTTCAGAGTTTGTCCATCTTTCTAGTCCAATAAAATAAATACTTTCCAATATTATATATTTATTATAGTCTAGTTAGTTCAAAAACATGTATTCAGAAACATCAAAAATACAGCAAGACAATATTGTAACACATACAAACCCAAAAGAAAGACATCATTCATAACATTATATACACAGCTACGTTATTTTAGGTTTCATGTGTTTATGTACAAAAGCTCAAACAAGTAGGAGTAGTTTTTTATTCTACATGAAGCTTATATAAAACCAAATAAGACTAAACAGACCATTTCACTGTGGAAATGATGTTTATTTCAGCTAAGAAGCACTGGAAGGGTGCATCCTTCAAGGCACCAAAATAGAGTTGCAGAGTGGCAGAAGTTATTTTGAGTGTAACTGGTTGGTGTACATAAAAGTCCTGGTCATTTTCTGCTTGGGTGATGAACAGCTGGAGAACTTCCATTGCTGGGATTGACATGAAACTCTCCTGGTTCCATCATTAGTTTAAAAGATGAACAACTGTGTTAGAAAATATCTGGTTCTTTACTGTGAAGTCAAAGATACAAGTCTGAATAAAAACATAAGGAGAAACATGCATTTCCATTAGAAACACCCAACCTGTGTTACCTGCTGATAAAACATTCAGCAGTTTAAATCAGTTCACTGCCAGTTTCTGGGTCAGTTTGAAATGAATTCATCACCTGTGTTTTTGCATTTTGTTCCCATTTGGAACAACAATGCAATCTGATTTTGCTACATAGAGACAGCACCTGGGGCTCATGGGTATTGTAGTATTTAGAGCCATTCACTATAGTAAACTGATGAAAAACCAATGACGTCTTAGGACCAAAGGATGAAATAATGAAGATTGATGGCCATAACATACATTTATTGTATTATGTGTTTCCATGTTAATGAACATTGAGAAAACTTTGAAATGGGAATTTTAAAAATATATCCAAAATCAGTGGCTAATTCTTTATTATTACGGGGGGAAAAGACAGTATGAATGAAAATGTTAAGAACAATTATAATGATTTTACACTCACCGGCCACTTTATTAGGTACACCTGTGCTATCTAATACAATACAACACAACATTTCTGCCATAAATTACTACTACTATTCTTATGAAGCTTCTACATTTTCAGTTTTTGTTGACATTGTCAGAAAGGTGATGATTCTACTTTATGTTTGTTATTGAGGTCGTAGTGGATGGTGATGGTGTACTGGCGTGCATTATATTGATTGGTTCTCCTAATATTTTGCCCTCCTCTTGTATGTTAACGGAGTGGACAAAACATTAGGAACACTTTTCATTGGATTGCATTAGATTGCACAGGTGTACCTAATGAAGTGGCCAGTGAGTGTATGTGGTTGTTTTCCTTCAGTGGATTGTTGGAGGTCAGAATTCATCCACCACCTTGAGGTTTGAATAAATGATGTTGAATAAAAATCCAGATCGTACACGCTGTCTGTCCACGGTGAAATGCACAGTATATCCTTGGCTTCTGCCCAGTGCATGTTGAGATAGTCTCCAGCTCTCAGCATGTGACCCTGAAAATGAATGCGCTGTTCAAGAAGATGATGAATGAATGGTAAATGTAAAAAGTGGAAGGAGAAACACTTAGAATGACAGTTTAGAGCATAACTCTGTTTGTTTCTTCTGTTTGTGGTCTTTTAGATCTCAGAGTCTTTTGAAAGCTTCAGGAGACAAAGTACGTGGAGGATGCTCTTTTGATTTGAAACGGTGTTTCAGAGCACTCAGCCTCAGGCGAGTGGCCTCATCATGAAAACTTGTTATTTCTCTGTCAGTTAAATGCCAGCAATGTTTTTGTGCCGCTCTCCTCCATTGATGGCAGCATTACTTAAAGCTAAATGTAGAGATTACTCATCATATCACATCCTGTCTCTGTCTGTTTGTCTCTATCTCTCTCCTCCTGCCTCTCTTTCTTGTGGGATGAGTCGTTTAGTCATCCATTCATCACGCAGCAGGGATGGCGGGAGCGCTTCATTTCTGCTCCTCTGAGGAAAAGATCCATCACACAGCTTCATAAACTCGTTCATCAATCTATTTGAAGATCGCAACTTTTAACCGCCACATAGGATGGTAATCACTGTGGCGCAGCATGGATGTTGCCAGTTAAAAGAGATGTACTGCAGTTTGATCGTGTATCTGTAGGGTGTCAGTGTGTGTGTGTGTGTGTGTGTGTGTGTGTGTGTGTGTAACTGTCGCTCTAAAGGTTAGCTCTGTGCAGCTGTTACAGATGCAGCCACCATAAGTTGAGTGAGATCCATAACCCTCCATCAGTTGATAGGAGAGGCTGGCTGTGGTGTGACAGAAAACCCCTCTGCTGATTGGGTCACGCACACACACACACACACACACACACACACATTAACACACTGTAATTGAGATTATGCCTATTTTTAACAAGGCTTGTTTTCCTCTGTGATCACTGGGTAATTACATAGCTTACTGCTTCATCAATTAATCATGAGCCACTGACATGCAGACTAATATTGACCGCGGACATTGTGTATAAGTGTGAGCGTGTGTGTGTGTGTGTGTGTGTTTTTTCCTTCTCTAAAAGCATTAGGCTGGCAATATTTGTGCTACATTGTAAATTCAACTTCAATACAAAGTCAAGAGGTTGTGATATGTAGCATAGCAAGCTAGCAAAGCTCTGTAATACATGTGCAGTGGTGCATTGATAAAATACTGTATAAAATGAGCAAAATGTATGATTGAAAATAAGACATATTAATGAAATACTTGGTGCTTAAAGGCAAAGTGTGCATTTTCAAATGTACCCAGAAGGATTTCCAAGGTTGACTGAAAAATTATTATTATTATTATAAAAATAATTGTTATTAGTATTTCACATTTTTTTAGTAAAGCAGGTTGAAATAAAAACACATTTGCAATTACAATAGCACCCTGGCAAAAAGACAAAATACTTCTATTAGGAAAGAGGAATTATGGATCAAACCACAAACAAGAAAGACAATGAGATAAATGAATAATACAATAAACCTGAATTTAAAATAACTACCAGATCAAGCATAATAACCTATATTTCTCAGAGGAATATCAGACCCTCCTTGTATCACTTCAAAGCGTCAGTCTTTCCAGAGCACTTTATCTTTATTACAAGGCCTCATATCACATGATAGCTTTGGTCATCATTTGCATGAATTGGCTCCTTTGAACCGTCTCTCCTCAGTGGAAAAGACTCTCTCTTTTGTCCTCTTTGAATATGTGCAGATCTGCTGTGCCGCTCATGGAAAACCTCATGCAAAAGAAGCAAGGTGTTTGCTCTGAGGTCATCTGCTGCCTGTATAATTTATCTTCAACATTTCCACCTCTCAACACATGAAATATGAATGAAACCGAGATGACCTGGAAGCTCAGAAAAAGGACATAACAGTGCAGTTTGATTTGTAGGTTGTTTTGAACCTCTTGTAATGCGCTGAACTTTATAAAAGAGTGCTTTAATACTTAACACAGCTGGCATTTATCTATACTTCTCTAAGTCGCTTGTGTTTTCTCCTACGAGTTTCTGATGCTGGTGAAGATGGTCGATAGTGAGGACAGAGTTTAAGTTGAAGAAAGGCTCAGTAATCTGATCCTTTTTAGTAACACACATCAGCACAACAAAGCATTCTCCAACGCAGACCCTCTGCTCAACCTGATCACCGCTCTCTGTCTCTGACAGTGAATAACAGGATGTAAACATGGCGATCGCATGGGAATAGCCTCCCATTCAGTAACGAGACAAGATGAAGCACAAGTTTCCTGGATGGAACTTGTCTGTAAGTCACTCTGTATCACCAAATCAGTGACAGAATGTTACCACATTATAATGAAATCATAATACAGTCTGATCGCGCACAATCCATCCTTCTAATGATGTGGTGATGCTATCAACGGGTGAAATCTGATGCAGACCAACAACAATCAAAACCTTAGTCCTGCTTTCGCTTGTTGGCAACCTCATGCACCGTGCATGAAAGAAGACACGAGACAAGGACAAAGAATAAAACTGAAGATTTAATTAGTGATTATGAGATTTAGATACCAATGTAACAAAAAATATTTGAAAGTTTCAGGCCATCAGTGTGCAAAACACATCTTTCAATAACTATAGATCATTTCTGCTTACCAAGAACTCAGAAGCCTGTAGAATGTTGTCGACCAACTCATAGTTATCAGGGCAACAATCCCTCTATAGAAACTGTAGGATCACAGCAGGTATGTACCAGGAATGTGTGCTTGCATGTATTTGTGCATTGCTGAATGACATTGTGTTGCATTATGACAAAGGTTTAGTTTTTGCCAGACGATCCTGCCTTGTTTTGGTGGAGGTCTCTGTGTTGGCACCCCCGCTGTGCCAATACCAATGAATGAGGGCTGTGTTTTGTCACACAGTGCTAATGTTGATCTCAAAACACAGCCATTTTTTGAGCTATCATTCCAAGTCAGCTTATGTCTATAGTAACAATGAATCCATTTTATTTTTAACTCCGCGGCTCAAAATAACCAGTTTCACATTCCTGCAGATCCGAGCCCTCAGCCACCGCTGTAGTAAACCGTCTCTACTGTACAACTCTATTCATCTCCCCAGAGACTTGTAGTTCATACACATACCACAGTCATTCTGCCTAATTAACTGCACTCTCCCACACTTCCACCTTTGAAGTCGCCCACCACCCACTCTCTCGTCTCCCCTCCCTCTGATGAGAGGGGTAGTGGAGGTGTTGCTGACAGTGCCCCCGGGTGGTGCCTCATTAACCCACATTTTGCTGGCTGATGGGAAACAGTGAGGGGTGGATAAGGGGGTTTGTGTCTCTGCATGTGCATGTGGGAATATGTCTGAGAGGGGAAAAAATGGAAATGTTGAATGTTGCCTTTGAAGAAACTCTTTTGCATTTGTATGCAAGTATAGATTTTTTTCTTTTTTTCTTTTTTTTTGCATTTTACAACCTTTTCTCCTAATTTTGATCGACCACCTCCCCCCAGCATTACAGTGCTTGTTAATGCTAATGCTAAACTCATTTATGGCTGGAAGTTGGTGCTTAAAAATGGTAAAGGCATCATTTTCTGACCTTGTGCATTCAAAGCTCCCAAATTAGAAAAAAACATCCACATTGCCTTACATTAACATGTCAGGCTGCTCAAACACCTGTAACATTTTGAACCAGCTAACAATAATGTATTTTTCTCTATTTTGGATTTTCAAAACCTTTTCTTCCAATTCAGACTGGCCAGTTCCTCATGTAAATGGACTGCACTTATATAGCACCTTTCTAGTCTTCTGACCACTCAAAGCACTTTTACACTACAAGCCACATTCACCCATTCACACAAACATTGATACGCTGATGGCAGAGGCTGCCATGTAAGGCGCCAGTCATTCACACACATTCACACACCGCTGGCGCAGCCATCGGGAGCAATTTGGGGTTCAGTATCTTGCCCAAGGACACTTCAACATGCAGACTGGAGGAGCCGGAATCGAACCACCAATCTTCAGATTAGTGGCCGACCCGCTCTACCTCCTGAGCCTCAGCCGCCCCTCATGTATCACAAACTTTGTTGGAAATGTTGCATTTGTTGATGGTTGGAAATTGGTGGTTGAAACTGGAAAACGCATCATTCCTGACCTCTGTGGATCTGAGCGGTGCATTCACTCAGGAGAAGTTTTGTTAAAGTAATATTTGTTTATTGTTGACTACATTTGACCTGAAGTCGTTGCTTTATTTTGAATTTTGTTTAATAAGAGACAACCACACATTTTATCCACCCCACAAAACTTCCTAGTTCCCTCTTCTTCAATGTCACCATCAGTTTTCCTTGATGTAGAAGCTCCTGATATCCAAAACCTTTGGTCTTCTCAGTACATTCTGAGTGAGTGAGGAGCTTCACTCTGAGGCAGAATGAAGTGATCCCCTCAGATCACACATCTGCCCCACCCCTTTGCCTTACTACTCCCTTGTATCAGTTTCTTCCTCTCATCGTTATCCCTCTTTCCCTGCGTAGCCCTGTCTGATTTCCCCCTCATTCCTCCTCACCTGCTTCACCTCCTCGTCCTTCATACATTTTCTGTGGATCAACAAATCGACTATTAATTGTTTAAGCAATAATTACAGCAAGCTGAAAACAACATTATTTATATTAATGCCAGTCATCCTTCCTAGGAGCTGTTAGTTGCAGAGGGACAATACTGTTACTTTCTTGGAGAAATTCATTCCCAACACAAATCCTGCCTGTATGCAGGAATCTATAATGATAATGGCGGTCAGGTCTTCTTATGTAAGACACTGCGGATAAGGATCTCGATCAATAGAACAACGCTGAGCCCAGAGCTGGTAGGATTGGGGCTTTATGTTGATAGACTTTCACAGGGATAAAGATGCAAAGTGTTGGATCAACATCCTAACCGGGTGAGCGAACTGATGAACCGGCAGACAGGTAGATTACTCATGCAAAACTGCAAGATACAGTACATGCATGTATAAGGTGTGTTTGGTTTTATCTTAATCTGCAGTGTAAGTGATGTAATGATGTTGGTTCTGAGGGGAATCAAAGTGTGTTTGTGAAAAAGGGAGCTCAAGTAGCAGTCAGGGCTGAAGACTACAAGTGTGAAAAAGAAAAAAAAAATCTGTCATCAGTCACTTTGCATTGTGGGTAATGTAGGTGCCAGATGTTGACAAGGGAGAACAATGTGTGGAATGAAAAAAGACGATACGTCCGGTTCTGCTGCATGGACTGTCCACAGGAGAGCAGTGCTAATGCTCAGACTTCTGTGTCATGCTCTTGCCCCTTTCAAAGCTCTAATTGTATTAATTAGCCATTTATACCAAAAAATAGTGCATATGGGCAGTGAGAACATGGATTATGCTACAGGAGTGTTTTGAGAGGTTTCTGAATTGTTGTTGTTGAGCTTTTCTGAGTGAAGGAGCCAACTACAAACTTTTTACAGTCATCTTTGTAGCCTGCATGAGGAGAATGTTTGATACCCTAAATATTTAGTGTGGAATATTCCTTTAAACCAACGAGTGAACTGTTGACTTAGTTCTGTACATGTCACGGCATTTGCTAGATGACACACACAAGAGGCAGTGACATTTAAATACAGACACTGATAGCGTACATTTTGCATTTGATGATGACTTTTATGACCTGTGGGCCGGTCTGTCACCTGTCAAGTCTGCTCACCTCACCTGACTGCTTTACTCTTATAATTCTGCTCCCTTGGTCACAGTATAGGTCATTTGTTGTTGGAGGCTGTTGTCACTGTTGCTTCAGGGTCTCATATAAGAGAATCCAGTATTTCAGTGTCTGCTGGTGGCCTGTGTCTTCAGGCTCGCTGTTGCGCAGAGTGAAATATCACAGCAGCCGGCGGTGTTGGAGCGCAGCGTTTGAGTCCAGACTGCATGCCAGGACACAGTGTGTGCACGGCAAGTCTGCCATTTTCTGCCACATGCTGAGTGGCAAACACAGCATGCCTGTGCACTCAAGCACATGCACACACACCCACACATTTGTAGTATTATGAACAAGGCTTTCCTTTGACTTGACCTATAATACTTTAAGATCCTCTCCAGACATGTTTGAAGACATAAAAAAATACTCTGCTTTGACTAATAAATTGTGTCTGATGTTTTTTCCCCCAGAAAAGTTGAATCAACTACTTAAAGACATGTATTAAGAGATATAAAAATACTCTGCTTGAAACAATAATGTGTGTCTGATATGGTTTTTCCTCAAAAAAAAAGTATAATTACCATTTTAAAATCCTTAGAGTAACATCTGCTCCTTCTCCCTCATTAAAAATCCCAGAATCTATGAATATGCAAATATATTTCATTTCAGAAGTTTAACTAGTGGAAACACAAGACGTCTCCTACTGCAATGAAAAGTCCATTCTATGTATATTTGTACTGGGGGCTTCAAGTTTCCACATCACAAAGTTGGACACTGGACAACAACTGGCTCCAAAATTGTTGTGATGTCACAAATCATACTCATACATAGGTAGACGCCAGAAACTTTCCACTCTCAGCAGATGATTGTGAAAACAGCCTTCTAGTGTCAAACCCTGCACAGTGAAGATCAAACCAACTGTAAGAACAAGAAGAGAAACATATTTTTGACTGTAAGGGGACTTGAAAGCTAAACGTAAAGCTTTCTTTGTTTTTTTTTTGCAGTTTACATCTTGCTTTCATGCTGCAACAGCTCTGCAGCATCCGACTCAGCGGCACACATCATACACAAACATACAGTTTAGAAAAGGAGAAGAGGAACAACAAACACAGCCCTCTTCCCTCATTGTTTTTCCAAAATCTTAGTTATCTTCATCCACACTAAAAGACAAAGCTGGCTTTTTCAGATCTACCCACTTTTTGAAAAGCTCAGTTTTCGGGTGTGAAACCACTGGCTAGTGCGGATAAAAGGTCAAAACTTAGATAGAAAGAAAGTTTTTAAATTCATTTGGCTTAGTGTGTGGACATACTCTCCGTTACCCTCACCCTCACAGTGAGCTCCGCCAAGTCTGTCACAGTCCAGCTGTGCCTACCAGCTATGCTAACGTTAGCCTGCCTCTCGCTCACACACAGCTCAGAGCTTCAGACACCTGCTGAGCCACAGCACACTTGTGGTGGGAGGAGAACATGTCGGTTTTAAGGGTCTTTAAATATCGTTAACCACCGGGATACCTGACAGAGCTCTGACTCGCCGCTGAGGCCTTTTACAGATCACAGGCACCAAGTTTTTAAATTAAATGTGGTTACTTTCTGCAGGGTCTGTATGTCAGGATGTTTTCATTTGCCCTAAGTTACAAGGTGAGGTCACTTCTACAGCCTTGCAGTAAATCCTACAGTACCCCTGTGAAGCTGGTATTGTTCAGTTTTTGTTGGCATTCTGTCTTCAATTATGAGCCACAACTTGTCCTATTTGGCTACATGCTGACATTAGAACAGATGGATCGCAGCAACCTGTAGCACAACGGTGCAGGTTGTTAGAAGGTGGCAGAGTTGTGACCTCCCGCCACTCATTCATAAAACTGAACAGTGAAATCTGTGGGCAGCTGACCTGTTGGTTCCCGCTCGCTGTATGAAAGCACCTTAAGCCTCAAAATTGACCAAAAGGTTAAATCAATACTTCTCTGACACAGTGTCAACAAAAGCAGCTTAATACAGTTAGGATTTGTTGTAGTGCTGTTTTATTGGGTTGCATCAGATCGTACGTGTGTACCTAAAAAGCTGCAGTTTAGTTTTAGAGTAATGTTTACATTTTTGGTATATTTTAATGTTGTTCATATTCTGCATTGATTTCTTCAGTGCTCAAGTAAAATTTTCATTCGTCATACGCTTAACATACATGTTGGTTGAGTATGTTTATGTCAAAAGTCATTTTTATGATTTATACACATGACAGGTGACTTTTATGCACGTCAGGGGTTATTACAGTGAATCTGCACTTTCAACTGCATACAAAGACATCATTTATGGTGAAGTGACGTGTATTTGGATCATACATTTTATAAGTGGGACAGGTACAGTGTTAATATAACGTATATTCTTCTTGATATGCTGTTTCAGTGTTTATTCTGTATGTTCTGCTGAATCCTGTTGTTTTTACTGTAGCAGCTGCAACAACTCTGTTTTGTCTGGTGGAATTGTAGCTGCAGGAATGATTCTTGTGACAGAGAGAAGAATTTGTTCACTTCTTTTAATATATTCATTTTTAATTATGTATCTTTTTTATGGAACCCCAGTCTGAAATAATACACACTTATGAAGATGTAGTGATGACATGCTCAGTAGATAACAGAGGTGTGCGGCGTGTGAGACTGAGACTGCGAGACAGACACACACACACACAAACACAAGCACACACAAACACACACACACACACACACAGCACAGCTGGACCAGACAGACGGAGGCGTGAGTCTGCATGTCCGTAGGGAACGCTGGAGGTGTCAAAAACCAAGGAGCACATTATTATCACCTCTTCTACCACTGCATAGGATCTGAAAGGCATTCAGTCTGCAGCGCACACACACACACACACACACACACACACACACACACACACACACACACACACACACACAAGGAGCAATAATATGACAGCCTACACAGTCTGTTCAGAAACACTCCTGCATAGTTTAGGAGGTTCTGAAGCGTCCATGAGGAGAGGATGAATGAAACGGGCTGGAACGGCAGGGAATTGGCTCAGTGATTGAAACACTCGCCAGATAAAAAGAGAAAAAAATAAAATAAATAAACGGGCTACTTCAGTCAGTGCTGATAAGCAATTTCCCATTCCCTCTCTGAAAAGCCTGTCAGTTTCAGTGGGATTGACAGCGCGAGGTTATTCAGTAAGCAAGAAGGAAAAGAGGAAAAGTCTCCCAGTGTGTCACAGTGCAACCGAGTAGAGTCTTAGAATTTATTTTAAATCAGCAGATCCGGTGAAAAAACAAAATGTGAATGAAGTGAGTTGGATCTTTTTTTGCAGAGGAGGAGCAGAAGCCTGCATGGGAATAGAGGGAGGATCCACAGGAAGTCCTGTCAATCACCCAGCACTCCTGGGATGTAGAAGCGGGTGACAGCCACTTGTCAAAGCTTTGGATGATGCAGGCACAGCACTCTCCATCCCAGCATCCCACTGGGGGGAGGGGAGGGGAGGGGGGTTGTTAACGTCAGAGAACATGTGACCCGGGCTTTGAATGACAGCATTCGGTTGCGTCTCTCATGGTATGGCTGAAGATGTTGGAGTGGTGGATGCAGGGTTTAGTGGAGCAGCCGGGGGTGTAAGACGAGGTGGGCACCGGTTCTGATTTCTTTTTTTTTTTTTTTTTTTTTTTTTTGTGAACTGATCAACAACAACAACAGCAGAGCAGCGTTGTGTCTTTGATGTGAGCTGCTGCTGCAGTGATGCACAGTTCAGTCTCTTTTGTTTTCAGCCTGTTGTCCTACATTACATTCATGTCTGCTGTGTAGTTATGCCTGGAATTTGCATTGTTTATCTCATTATGTGTTTGTTCTTTGCTTTAATATCTGAAATGCAACTTGAGTTTTAATATGTTGATGTCAGTTAATCCACGAGTTTCTTATTTTTCTTTCTTAGTTTGTCTTATTTAGAATATGAGAAATTTATGATGAGGGCTGTTTACATATTTTATTAGATTTTTTTATTGTAAATAAATCTATTTGTTTACAATATTTTTAATTTTATTTTAGAGGAACAACATACAGGTGCAAAAATAATTAAATTTAATGTAATATTTTACTTTATTTGACAATCAGTTATGTATTTACCTTTTATTAATATTCTAATTCATTTCATTTCATTTTAAAGGGGTGATTGCAGTTGTGGTTGCTGAGTATTTGTTTCTTCTCGTACCTAGAGCTGTTGACGAAACATAATAATTAAACTATTGTTGATGGAAATCTTTACTGTTGCTCGGAAATATAACATTCAGCATAGTCATCCTCAGGCTGTTTCCCAGGAACCTCAGAAACTTGTGACTGATTGAAAACACAAACATATGCAAGCTTTTGGCTTGATGTGTGTAATCTGCTACTCTCTCCTGACAGAGAAACACTAATTATGTAATTGACTCAACATCTAATTCAATTTGCAAAATGAGGACACGGTTTTGTTTTACAGTATCAGGATACATCTGCTATTCAAGCCTCCAGTCTCTGTTGCTCTGTCTCTCTTCATGTCTAGCTGAGTTAAAAGCAGCAGCACTTGGCACAGCGATCCTCTCAATCCTCTCAGTTTGTTATTGTGTTTAGAAAACGCAGGTCATTGATTGATTTGCTTTTTTTTCTTCTTCTTCTTCTTCTTTTTCCTCTCTCTTTACTTGTAGCTCGGGGCCACGTCTGTCTGGCTCGGCGGAGGCTCCAGACAGATCGCTGCACTGAAGGGGAGACTGAAGAAGAGGAAGCCGGGGCACTTTGGGATCTGAGCCAATGACCTGTAGGAGGAGAGAAGCAGCGTAGAGGCTAAATTAAAATGGGGTAAGTTTAGAAGATCAGACAGCGCGCTGCCAGCAGCTGCAGGAACTGCTGGCTACAACAGGAGGATTTGATTCCAAACCTGATCCCTGGAACATGATGCTGTTGTTAGATAACCTCTGCTCAGTCAGAAAGGAGAGATGAGCCGATAGCAAAATAAACACACACTGATTCACTGGTGACACGCTGATGTGCACACACAGAGCCAGAACTACACGTTAATAGTATGCATATATACATAAAGTGATCCTCTATGTACAGCAGGAGCTTCTGATGTTCTATGCCACAAACTGTTTCTGCTAAATCAGATATATTTGACCTAAATCATTCTCTTGTTACAATGAGATGCTTTTATCATGTGATTCAAAGTGCTCAGGGAATAGGATCTTTGAAATTACACAGAAAAGCTGACATTTAGATAAAAGAACAAAAGATGACAGATCAAACTGCTTCATTAGGATCAATGCAGCATCATTAACGCCACTTTGGTTCTACTTCTCTCCTCTCATAGAGCCGTAAAGTGGACAAAAAGCCTGATCATTTGTTAACAGTTCTGTGGAATAATAGAAACAAAATAACGACAGAGTCGATAAATAAAAGAGAAAATGTTCATGAAAGCAATCGCGGGCATCGTGCTTCTGTCGCAGTTTACCAACAAGGTATTCATGTGATGATTAAATGTAAATTTCTCATCATATGTCTCACTATTCCACACAGTCAGAGTGGAAATATGTATATTATTGTAGTCTATATCTTTGGATCTGGAGAGCATGAATTTTGTTCCACTATACAAGAGATTATTGACATTTTTGGCTTGTGGCCCCTAAAAATGAAGCGAGGTCTTCTTGCAGTTTATGGCCTTGGTGTGGAGGCTCTGAGTTGTAAGTAGTTCAGCCAGAGAGTGATGTTTTTTCTTCTCTGGTTTTTAGAAGCCTCGAGAGGTGGAAGTATCCAGTATTTCAAAAGAAACACAAAAAGTCAGACAAAAATAAACATTATCTCCTTAAACGGATTTGTTTTTCTTCCTTATTCCTTTAATCAACTTGTGACCCCTCAGATTCATCTTGGGGCCCCTTTTTGGGGTACTGACCCCAAGGTTGGAAACGACTGTCCTATAAGGCATTCATCAGCTGGCACATCCTTTCTTTTTTATTCTTTATTCTCTACATGGACAACATTTTGACCACTAGTTGTGTTTCAATGGGGGACTTTTTATTCTTTTATACTCATTAAAGTCTATATTACTTACTACTAAAAATAATCACATAGAACTGATTAAATCAGGCTCATCTGGTGCCAAAACTGCTTTTAACAAGATCATTTTGTTGTCATAAGAAAAGCAAAAGAAATGTTTTAACATGTTTGTGCTGCCACGGGTATGCAATTTAAATGCTTCATGTTTTTTGTGAGCCGATGGAACTTCTTTGGAAAAAAACCCCCCACATGTTAACATTTTTATGTGAGTTGTATCAAAAGAACTTGTACAATGCAACAACAATTATTCTAACAAGTATTCTAAGTATTCTAACATTATCATCTTTCCAAAAAGCTCCAAGTGCAGTTTTTTTTAAAGCGTCACTGTCTTGATACAAGAGGTAAATTGCTGTGCTCTAATCAAGAAAAATGATAGAAACTTCTTGGAATGGATTTGTACTAGGAGGAGGTTAAATAATCTCAGCCTGGACATTAATCTGCTGCTATAACAGCCTCCACTTTTCTGGTTTCAGGCTTTACACCAGATTTTGGAATCTGGTTACACGGATTTGCTCCCATTCAGCCACAAGCGCATTAGTGAGGTCTAACACAGATGTTGGGCGGTAAGGCCTGGCTCACAGTCAGCACTATATTTCATTCCAAAGATGTTTGAGTTGAGGTCAGGGCTCTGTGCAGGCCGGGCAAGTTCTTCAACACTAAACTGGGAAAAAAAACATTTCTTTATGGAGCTGTTTTTTTTTTTTTTTTGCATGGAAGTATTGCTATGTTGAAACAGGAAATGGTCAAACACAAACTGTTGCCACAAAGTTGGAAGAACACTATTGTCTAAAATATCATTGAATGCTGCAGCATCAACATTCTCTTTCATTGGAAGTAAGAGGCCCAAACCATGAAAAACAGCCTCAGACCAGAAGTACACAAAGCAGAAGTGTCCACACACTTCTGGCCATATAATTTAAGATTTTAAGACTCAACAATACAACCTGACTTGTTGAGACAGAGATTTTTTTTCAGTGTGTTAAATAATGTAGACACTCTGACAGCGAGTCCGATCACATAAATGATTTATTTCCTCATTTTGATGCTGTCCTCTTCATACACTCTGCCATCATATCTAGAGAAACCAGCCCCCGTGCATGCTGGGACATGGTGGCTGATTTACTGTCCTGCTGGTAGGGATGAGTTATTCCTGTTAGCTCTGGTGACAGAGGGAGCACAGAGAGTGTGGACCTCCAGAGAGCCTTTATACTGGCAGTAATTCAACCAGAGAAAGGCAGAGAGAGAGAGAGAGGCACAGACATGCTGAGCAGCATGCTGCCTGCTATTCAGACACACATGCTTATGCTAATTAAAACCAAAATCCCAAATATCAGCACTTTTTCTCCAATCAAAGCTGTGCACCATGCATATTTGTGTCTGCCAAACGGAATAAGCTTTACAGGAATGCAAAGGCCGAGCGCTCACCTTCACATGCAGTAACCTGAAGATGCTCCTAGAGATGAAAAAAGAGAAGCATTATACAACCACTATCAGCCAGAACAACCTTACCATGTATACTGTGCTGGCTGTGCCTTTATTATCTCTGGTTGTATTAGACCATCATGGGCAGTGTTGTAAATCAATGAGTAGAAATGGGTTTTTTTTTTAGTAATATTGGATTTTTATATGATTGTTGCATAAATGTCTTGAATTACCTTGAAGATATTTCATTCACTACCATTTAACCAAACACTGACCCCATAAACAGTTTCTTCTTGGATTTTCCCAAAAACTGACTGCATCAAAAATATGTGTGGACTTTGTGATGTAACATAATCATATGTACCATCATACATTGAAATCATATTAATGAAATCATACAACAGATACAAGGCAAAGAGATATAGTCCATGATATCAAAATATTATAGATCAGGAGGAAAAAAATATGAGCCATACAAATCATTCTCTCTTGTGTCTCTTCTCTACACTGTTTGTGGCACTTTCTTCTTAAGATGTAAATCTGTAAACACCAATCACAAATATATAGTTTCATTTTTCTAAAAAAAAAAAAAAAGGCTCAGTAATTCCCTGAAACAGTTACAACTGTAGTTTTTAGTGAACGTTACTTACTGTAAACAGGAAAAAAAATAGTGCATTTGTTGGGGACTATTTTCAGCTGTGGATGAACACACATTTAGTGACACATTTCTGCCCGCAGGACAGTGTGAGATTGAGTCAAAATAAACAAGTGTGTGTGTGTGTGTTCATGGTGATGAAAGAACATGTCACCCAGTGCAACAGTGTGACTCATTGACGTGTTTTTAATAGTTTTCTGACAACAACAGAG
Organism: Thunnus albacares; assembly: GCF_914725855.1. Taxonomy (NCBI): domain Eukaryota; kingdom Metazoa; phylum Chordata; class Actinopteri; order Scombriformes; family Scombridae; genus Thunnus; species Thunnus albacares. The sequence continues at coordinate 3,307,724 of NC_058116.1, read as the reverse complement.
GTCCACGGCACAGAGGAATAAGATATATAGATGGATACACAAACCGTACTTAGTGGTTGTTGCTTTGTGTCTTTGTTGACAATCAGAAAAATATAAAATATTATCATTCTTATCCTTTAAGAATGTTGCTTATAAAACAGAGGAAAAGCCGCCAGTGTTCTTGTGAATGACTTCCATTTACTTCCACTGAGTTCTCTGTGTTGAAAAGATTCACTTTAGACGGAAAGATTAATGTCCTTGGTTCTTGTTTTGGAGCACCATTCATTCAATAAACAGCTAACAAATGAGATTTGAAAGAAAAGCGCCTGTACTTGTTATGTTGGAGGTTACTGATTAACTCTGGTTGTGGCCTTGCTTACCTCTAGCATGTGAGGAATGGAGATTTATCCATTACTGCAAGGCTGCAGAGATGCGTGTCGGCCTGTTCGTGCTGTGGCATCAGGGAGTGTTTGAGACTAAAGATGATTTGGGTTTTATTATTCACCTAATGCATCAGGGATGACCCCCTCTGAGACCCTGTTTCATAATCAGTCATAATCACAGCCGTAAGCCCGCACTGCTGACTGTGATGTAGACAGAATATGAGACATGGATGATGGGCGTTTGGGTTGGGCGCTCGACATGCTATTTGTACTCATTACATGGAGAAAGAAAGAGCTGCAGTACACCCAGTACTGTCTTCCCTGCTCTGCTAGCTAATCTACAACTGCTGTCTGATTAGTCAGAAGGGAAGAGCAGAGCGGGCTGCCAGCAGCCAGCCAAGCAGTTATCTTCATTACTGTCCCCTCAGCTTAGCGCTTTCTCTTAGCGTCACACTCATTTCCTTTCTCCCCGTCTCATCTTTGTCTCTTTTACCAGCTCCCTCTGGTTTTTCCTCCCTCCTGTCCTGTCTGTCTCTCTGTATCTGTCTCTCAATCTCATGTTTTAATAGCCTGACAAGCAGGGCAATAATCCCTCTATTATTATTCGAGCTGCAGAGAAGGAAAAAAAGAAAAAGCCGGAGGGAGTAGACGGGGAGCCATTTATATAAAAAGAATGTGATTATTCTTGTGAAGGGACCACGCTTCAGAGGCAGTGTCTCCATGTCCAGAGCTGCGGTTATACAATATTCCAATATGTGTGTGGACTGTGTTGTCGTCCACGTCTCTGAAGACCTCTGACAAATATCTGTCACATGGACAAAAATGATAGTGTGAAGTCTCAACTGTGGATTCAGTAACATTAGTAGAGGTTCACTGAATATAGGCTAAGTTTAACATGGACTAGTGAGGAGTCTAGTCTGTTTGTCTTAGTGATGTAGTTGAAATCAGTATCACAATATGAATAAGAATATTTTTTATATTGATGTGTATCAGTGCAGTGAACTTTGTGCCAAATATTTGCATTTCATCTGACAAAAAAACCCATATTGTTTTGTTTGTCTTGATATGATGATTTTGCAGAAAGTCAGTAAATGATAATATTAAATAACTGCCTTACAAGACATTAGTACCCTCAGCTTTATAGTCTCTGACTTTCGGGAATCAGGATCAGATGCACTTTAATTCACTTTTAACATCTATTATTAACTATTCTGGACCCACTAGTAGGTATAAACCCAAGTTGTGCAGCCAGTCAAATCCACAGATCATATTTCATATTCTAGAAAGTTAAGTTTCCCAAGATACCAAATATATCTACATATAATTTAGGGAAAATGCGCATGAAATGATGGGTGAACAAATCCAGAATGTTTCCACTTGGTCCACTGATTCAGGCATAGAAATATTGCATCTTGCAATACATGCAATGTAATCATACAGTGTGGAAGATGTTTTTCTAAATGTGATCTATTTTAAAGTAATTTAAAGGGGACCATACCAGTGTTTTTGCAAGTTTTAGCTCCTCAACATTGGTACGCTTCACATTTTTGCAGTTTAAGAGTTTATTATGTATTTCTTCTACCATTCTAGGCAGACATTGGTTTCCATTCAGTTGTATACTGTATGAAAATGCACACAGAGTTGTTTAATCAATCACAGTGAACATCAAGTCTGCATTCATTTTGTCAAGATTACATTATTGTTGTGAAGGAATGCAGTTCATAAATAAATCATACCACAAAAATGAGTGCAGACTTAGTGTTTGCTCTGACATATTTCACAGCCCACATTCACATCATTAATATGCTGTGCGGAAATTAATGTGAACTAATGGCTGCCTGATGGTGAAGTAGTACTAAATAAAAGTACTAAATAAAATGTTGCACCCACGAATCACACTGGACTCAGCATGATTTTTTTTTTTTTTTTTTTTTAAAAAGATGGATGGTCTTATTCTGAAAGAATAAATGAAAACAAACAGTGATTTTGCTGGTCTTCAGTAGCTTTACTCTTTACTAGGTGTAACTGCCAACTGATCTGGCTTTGAACAATGTACAAAATAGGGTAACAATCACAGTATTGTATAAAAATAAAACTCATTCATTGATCTACAATTCTTATGACCAGTATATTTTATAGAAAACAATATATGAACCCAGAGATTACAATAAATTAAATGGTATAACAAATTAAGCTCTTTTCTAACAGTTTACTAACTACTAAAATCCCACTCCCTGTGCTAAATACAATGTATCTTAACTATATTTACAATGACGCTTGATTCTCCACTCCCACATCCCATGTGATTGTTTACTGTTACTATGGCAACAAGTGACAGCTGACGTTAGCGTTAGTTAGCTTAGCTCAATCGTCATCATAAAATTACAATTCAACATATTTTAACAAAATCAACAACATCTGTATGGTATCTGTAAAGATAGAAAATCAATATCATATGCATAAAATAATGTCACAATTGAGTGGGCAGATACACATAAATATCCAATATGTCACAAAAACAGTATGGTTTGCAAGATGCTTATCTGTAATAATAAAGTATATGTGATTTGTAGTAAATTTGCAGAAACTTGCAAGATTCATATCAATAGTTTGAATAGTTTATAGTGATGTTGTTGCAGACATAGTCACAACTTCAACAGTTTTCTCTGCACATACTGATACTAACAGCAGGTCTGACAGAGTATAAGACAGACTCAGCTGTTGTGTATGAGGATGTGTGTGTTGATTCTTTATCTCTGATCTTATCTTCATCCCTGCAGGCTGCAGATCTGCGTACCTGCTGACTGTGTGTCTGAGGGCGGTTCGCTGAGCCCGCAACCATGCCAGACGTAAAGCCTCCACCGCCATGTGACTACCCCTCCACCTCCTCCGCCGCAGCCTCTGCCGGCTCACCTGCTGGCTGTACCTCCTCCCTCGACCTCATCATAGACATGGAGCCCTGCATCACCAACCTCCCCCTGTCCCCCGACCCCTTGTCATCCTTCCCCCGCCACAGACCCAGCGCCCCCCACCACCCTGGCCTTCAGGGGCCTCCATTCCCAGTCATGGCCAGGTGTAACAGCAGCACTCTGCTCACTAACCTGGGGCTAAGGCACTGCTCTGGCAGGCAGGGCCCTCCAGGGATGGTGCCAGGACAGGGGCTCGCTCCGGGCTCTTGCATCCAAACAGGAAGCAACAGCAGCCGGCCTTACAGGAGTATGGAGAACCTGAACTGGAACACTGTGTCTGATTCAGGCCTGTACACATTCAGTGCTGCCCCTTACAGGCGTGTGGACAGTGAGTTTATTTTGCGCTACACCTCCACTAGCCACTGGTATGATGGACCTCCAGATGGATCTTTGGTGGGGGCCCATGGACTGGTGCCTAACACAGAGAGCCTGGCATTCTACCCTCGACATGGGCTCCCCAGGAAGGATCTACCACTCTTCCCTCAGTTGCTATTCCCTGGTGGTGTCGATGAATGGGATGCAAGGAAGGGCTTGAGGGACAAACTCCGCCTTCAGAGTGCAAGGTCAGCAGTAGAACCTGTGAAGACCCTCCCATTGAGGCCTCAGGTGACCCCTGGTACTGCACCTATCGAACGGGAAGGGGTGCCTCATGTGAATTCAACAGGTGCTGGAACCAGGCCACTGTGCACAATGCGCATCAGCTGCCCTGAGGAGATTAAGCAGGAGGTCTTGAGGCGCCTGCAGCTAAGGCGGCAGAACAGCAGCCCCAACCTGGCTCTCCACAGCTCCCCATCCAGCCCGAAAGTGGTTAAAACATCCTACACAACAGACAACATTGCTGGTAACAGGAGTGGACCAGATTCTTCATCCGAATGCCACAGACCTCCTGTAGGACGCCTATATATCCCCACCTTCGAAGAGTTTAAGAGGATGAGGCAGAAGGGGGAGGAACAGAACCAGGAGTCCACAGCAGGTTCTGTGGTATCTGGAAAACCTCAGACACACCTGCCACAAGACACAGGAGCATCAGACAAGTTACCTTCTGATTGGACTGGCCCTCAGCTGGTCTCTAGTGGAGGAGACAAAGAGCAGAGAGGAGACTCGGAGGAGGCGGAGGGAGACAAGAGCACAGATGAAAGGACAGGCAGCAGTGACGAAGGCCTGCCGACCAAACCCCCCTGTAACACTGTGAGCAGTAACAGCACTGCAGCCACCGCCTCCTCCTCCTCCACCACCTCCGTTACCAGCACATACTCTCCAATCCGCACAGGCCCCTCTCCACGTCCCCCACTGCAGCCCCTGGCCAGCTCAACCCAGGAGAAAGCCCCCGCTGCAGGGGTAGAAGAAGGTAGCAGCAGGCGCAGGAGGAGCAGTCTGGAACCAGCTGGGTCAGTTCCCTTCCCGCCCAGCAGGGAGAACTGGGAACGTCCCTCCAGCTGCTGCCCAGCTCTCCTTCTGGAGGGGACGGACTTGTCCAGCTACGGAGCCAAGATTTATAAGATGAAGGATGGCCTCATTGGCTCTGCACTTGACCTCATCAAGAAGAGGTTAGTCTGGGAGGCAGGAGGTCATTGAGGAGTGGGGTATATGTGTTTACTATTGTAAATTTCACTTTTACTTGAGAATGAAAAGTAAAAGCACTCATTATATCATATTTTTATCATGGGAGTAGAAGTACCATTCCTTGGAAAAGCTAAAATAAAGTGCCTCAAATTGTATTCTAATACTATACTTAAATATGTGCACGCGGGTACTTTCCACCATTGATTATTGTGTGTGTGTGAGTGTGTGTGTGTGTGTGTGTTTATTATTCAATTTGCCAAATATATACAACTACAGATGCAATTTCAGTTCCCTACTCTGGTTGGCTGAATACGTTTAAAAGTGCTCCGTTAACAGAAAATCAGCTGCTATTGTGAAAGCAGCTCTAGTTTAATTCAGTGGGGATCATTTGTCATCGATTTGTTGTGTAGCATCCACACCAGAGCTGTAGACTTGAGACTTGACCCACAAGACTTGGAAACCATGCACACTCATTTTTACACACAAGTGCAAATGTCAACACCCACACAAATCAAGCTGTACAGTACAATTGTGAGCTATGTTTCCAGAGTATTTCCATTACTGTACAGTAGATGCTATTTTATACTTCTACTCCACCACATTTCAGACCAAGATATTGTACTTTTTATTATTCTATTCTACTTAAAATCAGGATTTTACACACAAAATAGGATGATCTTATAAAAAAACAATGCATTTTATCCAACTATATCGAGTTGTAAAAATTAGCTCCATCTCCACCTGCTACAACATTAAAATGATGCCATATTAATGCATCGGTAATCCTGTAGGGTCTATTTAGCAACAAGTACAAACAAAAGCTTAACGACTAAGCTAGTCACTTGGCACTGTAAAATGGATAGCTTTAGCTTGTTTACATATGAAGCACCAACCTGACACAGAAGACTATTTGTGGTGAGCTTGAAGCGCTGTGAACCTGAAGTTTGACTCATGTTTGAGTTGTAAGAAATGTTGTGTCTCCTGCCATCCAAAAACACAAACTCAGTGTACAAATGCATTAAATTGCTGATAGTGAAGGCCACCATTATACCCAATTTGTTGCCTCCTGCTGGCCTGGAGTGCAGCTGCCCAGATACTAGCTAAACATAGTGGAGCATTTAGCAGCTAAAGAGCCAGATATTTCCCTCAGGAGTTGGCAGAGAGTAAAAACAGAGCTAAAAGAGAGTGAATATTGGACTTACATTCACCAGGTGGACAGAAACACGACTCCAAATGATTGATAATGTTGCTCTGTAACTGCTGGATGTGGAAATAAGCAACTGTTTGCTAACAAGCTCAACATATCAACTTAAAAGGTGATATGTGAAAAATATAGATGTAGTCACCATGACGTCATTCAGTGGTTCGTGAAACTGCCGTTTTGAAGCCTCAAGTTTAGCGATTTGACCATCACCATCTTGGATTTTACGGTCGACATGTTAGACTTTTGGAGCCAGAAGCAGAAGTGACCATATTTGGATGAGAGCGTGGAGCTGACCCTAGCGCTAGCTGCTAGCTTGGTTCGCACAGTGCATTTACAATCTATGGTTAACAATGATAATACTAATGCTAATTTCCGCTGGCGAAAAACAGGCCTAAAACCATTAAAATAAAATGTACTCACCTTCTGGAGGGGACGGGAGGCCAGGAGCTACCCGCTTGTTTGTAAATGAATGTTCACAACTTGTTCCCGCTGCTCCCATGTGGCAAAATAAAAATCAGTTATTGCAAGTTTAAAGTTAAACCTGCAGTGCGGAACCTTTGTCTCCCCTTCTGGCAGTGAGAGTAATTACAAAAACACTGTCCACATGTGCCATTATGACGTATGCTGACCGGCTGGTCTCACCCAGCCAGCGGTTCCTCCCAACAAACATCCAAATAGCCGTTATTTGGATAAAGTGACGAAATATAGGAAATTGAAATGGTTACTTTCTTGCCTGAAAAAATATAAAAATTTTGTGTAGATATATATTAACAGTCCCACAGTGAAAATTATAACAGTTTTCAGCCATGCATACTCAGTATCCCTTGAGATCTGACGAAAATACCCGAGGGCCGCCTACCTGTCAGGATGGGTCGGAGTGCCAAACATGACATAATATCCCTGGCAAATCTAAGGGGAAACCAATCATTGCTGGTTGACGTAAAATGTATCACTGCCTTTGCACCAGGGCGGGAATGTCATACCAGACACCAGCTTAAAAAACTCTGTATATTGTGAAATACAGAGAGGTTTATCTGGCAGTGATCTCAATCAGAATTGTGTGAACTCATTTGGCAAGGGCTTTAACAGACATTCATTTATATGTAAAAGTCCTGCGCTCAAGCTTTAACTTCTTTTTTTTATGCAGGATTTTACTTTTAATTTGGGACTTTTATATTATAGCAATGCTATTACTTATGTAAAAAATCTGAATACTTCTCCCGCCACTGCCAAGTGTAGTAGTGAAAGTCCATTTGTGTTGGACTCCATCAGTGAGTACAAACCAGCTCCAGGTAGACAAATGAGAACAAAGGCTCTTATGCTGCATTGTACTTACATTGAGACGTGAGTATTTTACCAATAACCATATTCCTTTTAAATCCAGTTAATCTCTTTATTGGTGAAATTAGACCTTGCACTCATCATCTGAGCCCTGTAAGAACTTACAGCAGCAGAGGTGTGTGTATTTATCAGGGAAGTGAATGCGAGCACACTTTCATGAGTGTGCTTTGCAGTACCGGAGCGTCGTGTGCGGTGTGTGTGCGAGTCCATCTGTTTAAGCCCGTGTGTGTTGTTGTTGTGTTATCGATTTATCTCAGTTATTGTGATAACAGCTGTCGGAGCTAACAGGGTTGGCTCTGCAGACCAGACTGTGGGTGGGAGGCTGGCATGAAGTATGACAGACTGACAGACTTGCTATTTCCATGTATCTCCTCTCTTTCTCTCTCTCATTGTCAGCTGTTGGCTAAATAAATGCAGGCTGTGGTTCATTCTGATCAAGGACAAACAAGAAGAGAGTGTGTTTTACAGCACTGTGGTGCCATTTGGCTCCAGGCTTCCATGCAATGTAAATATTAGACCCTGAACACAAAGGAGCTACTAGATAAGGCCTGTTGAAGAATAGAAACACCTCCCCTACAGGCTGTGATAGATGGGAGATAGACGGTATCCTTCCCTGCCTGTCAGGACTCTCCGCTGACTGTCGCTCCTTTGTCTGCACTGCGAGATAGATGTCTGAAGCTCAGCTGCATGAAGGCAGTACTGTTTGTGTACATACAGTATACACTATCTCCAATGTGTGAAAGTGCAGAGCTGCAGTCTAGTGCTGCAACTAAAGGTTAATTATATGATTAATCTACATAATATAATAGTGCAAAATGCTCAAGGTGACATCCTCAAATTGCTTGTTTTTTCTCTGACCAAGAAACCTCAGAATATTCTATTTGCAGTGACCATTTCAGCACTACGGCAGTCCTCTCATAGAGCGCATTGATTGCTCAAGCAGCTCACATTCAAAATTGTTTTCCCCAAGTGGATTCATCTCATGTTCAAAAAGCACCCAACACACTGTGTGCTCCCCTGTGATTTAAATTTGACCTGAGGCTCTATGGATGTCTTAATACTTGGAGATTTATTAATTTAACATGACAATATTCTGTGTGATCTCTGCACCCTGAGGTATTTGGCTCCCACCAATAAGCTTTCACTATAAGCACTTTGTTTAAGTGTATCATGCAGCCGAACTTGCATACAGAGCATAATGTAGCTCTGGCTGCATTATTACAGTAATATTCATATTATTACACCTGGGAGGATTTTTATAGACTAGAAACGGAATGAAGCACTAAGGCAGTGCTATTGAGTTTATACTGCACCAGTGGTGTATGGTGTGTAAAAGGGAGGCGTGTGTCCACTGTATGTAACACTTTCTATTTATTGGTCTCTATTAGATGCACACACCCATAGAGAAATATATTGAATCATTGAGTGATATATGTATCAGTGAAAATGACAGACGGGCTAATTTCAGTGTCACATCGTGCTGCATTGAGCAGTGATCTATCACATACAGTGCTTTCCTGATAAATTAAGCTGCAGGTTATTACTTCCCATGCATCATCCGAGGTGTGACAGCTAATACTGTGAAGGAAAGGCCTTTAATGACAGCTTGTCCAAGTGAAAACCGATTTAGAGCCGCATCCTTAAAACTGTATTAATTACATCTGCCTCCTCACCCCCTCTGACGCCAATATGATTTGGGCACCTTTTATCTGCAGTGTTGGCATTGTTGATTACTGTAATATGGATGCAAAACTGGCAGCTTGTAAGGGTTCGCTGTAGTTTGGTATGAAAATGTGTGTGTGCTTAAGTGCATACAAGTGCCACACAGCGTCAGAAGGATGTTGAGAAATTATTTTCGATGACGTGTCCAGAAAGTGGTTTAGGAGGGACAGAGCTTAGAAAAGACAGTTACATAAAAACCATTAAAATAATGAGAGTAGCCACAGGGGAATGTGAGGATACATAACAGGCCAAAGAGAACTGCATATCATAGCAGAGGTTAAAACTATTAGAATTATTCAATTGGTAGATAATAAATTATATTATAAACATAATCATAAATAATCGTTTAATCTTTTTATCTACCAAAAATGCAAACATTCAAGGGTTGCAGCTTCTCAAATGTGAGGATTTGCTGCTTTTCTCTGTTTATATTATAATAAATGTCTTTGGGTTTTAGATAAATAAACAATTTGAAGATGTCACAGCACCCAACCCGATGAAAACAAGGTAGTGCATTGTGGACATGACCAGAAAGATGAAGAGAACAATATATTGCAACATTATATTCAACCTCAACAGTCTATATCACCAAATCTCAACTTCATGAATAGCTGCTGTTGGATAAAGAACAAGAGGCCTTGCTGTAATCAACACTAACCTGACTTGCTCTGCGGACTAGCCATCCCCCTCTCTTGTTACAAGCACCACTTTGAAAAAGAAAGTCAATATTCCAGGAATTTACAGCCTTTCTTTCAAACTGAAAGCCAGACATAGTTGAGACTATTATGGGCTTTGACCCTTGGGCCTGTAAAACGCTGAGCTGATAAAGAACTACAAGTGCCTTTAATTTCAGTAAAAATATAATAATCTCTAAAATTGCTGTTACAGGGTCTTTTTGATGGCAGTGATATTATATTATACACTCGTGCCTGCTGGACCATAGAGCTCACCAATGTTTGGAAAACTAAATCAATACACTGCATATAAGTGGTAGTTATGATATATATAATACAATAGATTTTAAGACGTGTGCATTATTTTAAAGCTCCACTAATCAATATTTCATATATTAACACTGAATTTAAATGACTACATGTAATGTTAAAGGGGTCTCTTGCAGTGATTAATGCACAGGCAATTATTAGCTTTTAGCTTCTTTTAGCTCATTCTTTTGGATTTATGGCACATTTACTGTTTACATTTGCTCAACAAACAAGCTCTGATCAACCCACTGTACACGACCTGCCCCACACCAAACAGCAGACAGACAAAGATAGAGACTAGCTACTGAGAGTCAGATATTTTTCTCAGGAGAAAACAGAACTAGAAGAAAAGTTAATATGGGGCTGACATTGATCGGGTGGACACAAGCACAACTCCAAATGAATCATAATGTTGCTCTGTGTCTGCTCGATGTGTAAATAGGCAACTGCTTGTGAACATATTCGCCATGGCAACTTTTTAAGAGGATAATATGTCAGAGGTGTGTGTTTTTTAGCTGGTTGTGGTGTTTGGGTGCCTCCAAGTGGCCAAAAAATGAATCAGTGCAGCTTTAAGTAAAATGGTGAGACTGATCTACTATGAACTTTTTTTCCCATTTTTGTGCTTGTGTTAGACAGAGAGATAAAAGAGAGTTGGGGAATAAAATGTAACAAAGGTCCCCAGCCGGACTTTGTGGTTCACGGTAGCCTTGGTGTCTTCAACACCAAGGACGCCCCCGCTTGCTTATACTTTTTTGTTTTTTGTTTTGCTGTGTGTGTCTGTCATAGCCATGCATGCGTAAGTGCATTTGTGGTTTGAGTCCATGTATGTGTGCTTTTGTGGGTTGTCTCAGATTACATGCTGACTGTGTGGTGCAACAATGGACCCTCAGTAATCACACAAAGGAATGAAGGGAAAGTATGATGCCTCGATGCGTTTGTAGTGTGAGGGTGTGTGCAGGCAGCGTCCCTGTGGTCCATGGGTTCAGGTGTTAATGTCCACTGATGTGTCTAATTACTCTCCTCCTGAGGAGGGGTTGAGCGTGGAGGAGTTAGAAGAGAGGAGAGGCATTGATTTGGGTGTTTAGGGGGTCGGTGAACAGGGAAAGAAGAGGAGGAGGAGGAGGAGGAGGGTGGGTGGCGGGGATAGAAGAAGACACAGCAGGGAGTAGAGAGTAGAAGTGTGAGTGGAGAGGGGAAATGAGGTGGAATGAATGACAGGGATGCTGTAAGCAGAAGAGAGCTCAGCCAGAATTATAATTTCAACCCTCCTCTCCCTCCCGTTCACTGCATTTTCTTTTTCTCTCTTCCTCCTTTTGACTTCCCCTCTTTCATTTACTTCCTCTCTCCCACATCCTGCTTCCATCCTCCTCCTCCTCCTCCTCCTCCTCCCCTTTCGCTTCTCCTCCCTCTCTACCTCCCATCCCTTCTCTCTCCCTCTCCTCCCCTTCGCATCTCTTCTTTCCCATGTCCTTCCCTTTCTCTCCCCCTCCTGCTCCCCATCCATCTCTCCCCATCTCCTCCTCTCTCCACCAGCTGCAGTGCAGAGATCTCCGCCGAGGCCCCCGTCAGGCTGTCAGGTGACCGGGACGGAGGCTGTGACATCACCGCCCCCTCGACCGACTGTCAGCCCTCCGCCGTTGCCATGGCAACGTCGGCAACGGCCTGCGGAGCTGAGGCTGGCGACGAGACGCCTGCAGGAGGAGGAGAAGGAGGAAGAGAGGAAGCAGGAGAATGCGTAAGGATTCTTTTTCATTTTCCTTCTCATTTTTTTACGTCTGAAATGTGTTGTCTGCGCACGTCTTTGCCTGCCGCTTTTCTTTGTCGCTTCGTAGTGCACAGAATAACATAGATCTATTGGTATTCAAGGATGGCTGGGACAAGCAAGGGGACTGCGACACACACACACACAGACATATGCACATCACTCACACACACTGATGCAGAGGTATTTGTTGAGACAAGAACGAGCATGCAGCACTCTGTCTTCCAGCAACAGCTCGACGTCTGAGGATGCAGAAAAAAGAGGATTAAGACCCCCTTCAGCAGCTGGCTGCTGGTAACTCAGCTCTTCATTCCTGCTCTCTGCATGGCTCCTCTCCGCTGGCTGGCTGCAGCCTGACACCAGCCTCAGATGCAGCTAGCATTATGCTGCTCTGTGCATCTGCAGAACAGAACAGAACAGAAGGACTGACATGGAGTCGCTTTTCGCCTGCATACTACAAGGCTTTAGGTAGTTTAGAGAGCAGATGTCGAGGTGCGTTCGCTTCTGGCATTCCAAAATTTTTGGCTTTGAATCCACAATGGAGCCTCCTCTGCGTAAAGAGGAGTAAAGGCTGCAATTTGATAATCCAGCGGAATGAGCAGTCGCAACATGAATTATTCTCTTTGTGTTGCCTGATCGCTGCAAGCTGTACATCATGTTGTTTTCTGTTATAAAGCGATGAAAACCTTCCTGCACCCTTCAGTCATGTGCAGCTGTTAGTTGTCAGAGAACTGTCAGCATTTGAGGTAATTATTGATCCAAACCCAATATCATGAATATCATGGAATGGATGTGGGTGATGCCTCTGGGGTTAGGGGTCATGTGTCACGGCGATGACCTTTGAACTTTCTACTGTGGGTCAACTCCCAGGGGCTTGAAGACCCTAAAAGGATTTTAAAAACCACGTGAGGAGTGTTTGTCCCTGCGGAATGCTGCAGTGTGTCGGGGAAGTCCTCGCTTTACCTCAAAAAAATGCCAGGAGATGCTTTGATTTATCACTTGGGGGACGTCTCTAATCTCCGCGGCTGGGTGGTTTCAAGTTGTGATAAGAGCAGATTTTTGGATGTGTGGCCTTGTTGTGTTTAGAGTCTGTTACAAGACTTGGCAGACGATTAGTGCTGCATCTCAGTATGAAATTTGGATTCTTGTCAGTTCTCCAAGCTGGGATCAGAGAGATAAGCAAAACTTGTTATGTAATGATGTCATGACAGTGAACATGATGACATTGTACATGAAAACTCCTCACACACACACACACGCGCACACACATATACACAAGCCGCGATTCACTCTTATCATCATTTTCACCTTATCTCCTCAGAGAGTTTTCCCCTTTTTCATCTGTTGCTATGGCAACATGACCGTTTGATTGACACACGTGTCCTTCCGATCTGCAGCACACCGGTCTGGGCTGCAGGCGCTCCAGCTCGGACGCAGCCTATGAGCTGGCTGAGACTGTGAGGGCGCAGCGTGAGTGTCGCCTCCGGCCCCACTACAGCGACCCCATGCCAGCCGACGCCTCCAAGCGCAAACAGCTGGAGATGAAGATTGCTGCCGCCGCCCGACTCCACGGCCATCGCCGAGATAGAGACAGAGACCGAGACAGTGGTGAGCACTTGACTCATGTGTGACAACTTGTTCTAACTGTGTTTGACCTGTTTTCTGGAAGTAATCCCCTGTATTTTGGATTCAAGCAACTTTGGCACAAAAAGTGAATGATGATAAAAACTGAAGCGATATATTTTATTATAAAACTAGAAAGAAGGCGCATAATCCTCCAAATTTTAATAATAGAGAATGTTTACAAATCTGCATCAACACCCACAGTGAGACAGTCGTGCTGATTGGCTGTTGGTGTCAAATATGTAAATGTTGTCCAGGAATATTTAGTTTTAAATGAGCCAGATTAAATTCAACTGAAGCACTACATATCGATGAAATGGCATTCATTTCAGGATCTCTGCATCACAGTGTATCATAATTTGGTTGCAGTTGCACAAGGCACTTAGGAATTTTGGTAGTAAATGTTTGTATGTTGTATGTCTTGTGTTTTCTTTTAACATTCTAGTACCAGGTTGGGAATAAGTGTTATCACTTTGAATGTCCTCCCTTGGATTTCTGTTATGTCTGTAATCCATAAATAATCCATATCATATGTGTTAAATGGGCTCCCAAACAGAAAGAGGAAACCAACTTTAAGAAAAGAGTATGGTATTAAAAGAAATACAGACAGGTGACAAATTAAAGGAAAAACTGGTCCAGGTCTGAATGTTGACCCCTACAGTAAGGGGATCTGGTGGTTCTGTTATGCTGTGGGGAGCATTTTGCTGGCATGGTTTGGGTCCACTTGTCCCATTAGAGGGAAGAGTCACTGCAAATCAATACAAAGTTGTTGTGAGTGATCATCTTTATCCTATGATGAAACATTTCTATCCTGATGGGAGTGATCTCTTCCAAGATGACAATCCCCCAATTCACAGGGCACAAGGGGCCACTGAATGGTTTGATGAGTATGAAAATGATGTGAATCATATGCTATGGCCTTGACAGTCAACAGATCTCAACCCAATTGAACACCAATGGGAGACTTTGGACTGACGTGTTAGACAGCGCTCTCCACCACCATCATCAAAACACCAAATGAGGGAATATCTTTTAGAAGAACGGTGTTCCTCAGCCTCGGCATTGAATCTACAAGTCTCTGGAACTCCACTGGAGGGATGAACAGGGGTCAAGCATTCAGACCTGTACCAGTTTTTCCTTTAATCTGTCACCCGTCTGTATATCAATCAATTTATCAGTCAATTTTTATTTATATAGCACCAAATCACAACAAAAAGTCATCTCAGGGCACTTTTCACAGGTTTAGACCATACTCTTTAATTTACAGACCCAACAATTCCCCCATGAGCGACCTTTAACAGGTAGAAACCTCAAGCAGAACCCGGCTCTTGGAATACACTTCTCTGGCTTTTTTTTTTATCATCCCTTGTTTGTACAAATCCCCAGTTTGTAATAGAGGCCTTCTGTGATAAACTTGTAGTCTCAAAGTCAAAATTGAGATAACCCTGATGACGTTACTATGACATTACTAGGATTATTTTTTCACACTTTAAAAAACTCCCCCTGCCCTTCAAGTAGTTTTGAAGATATCCTGTTACTGGACAGAAAAACAAACATGCTTGAGTAAGGCATAGAGCACACTTACAACACTTAAAAACACATACATACACTCCTACTGATGTTATGGACCCCTTCAGAGTAATATATAAACTTATTTGTGCAAAAACAGGCTTTGTGTCAGGAGTTATGTCTTCACACTTCCCTCTGGTAAATAATATCCAGCCCTCTCTATTTATAAAACTGTGGCCTTTCACAGACCTCCATGTCCTCATTACATCTCCCTCACCTCATCGGGGAGGTGAATCACCCTAAATTGTGAATGAAGCTCCATCTAAGCCTGGCATTTTACACTCCATCGCGTTTTAAAAGATTAAGAGCTGCATTTGTTTTGTTTAACATCTCTTATGCAACTTGGTGTTACGCTTGTCTCTGAATATTTTAGCCTTTGCACTCAGCTTACACCACACACACACACACACACACACACACACACACACATTTCCCCTGATAATACTGTGCTCTTCCTTGTCAACAGAAGCTCTTTGACACCGGACGCGGGCCACAGAATGTCAGTCAATATGGCATATGCTAATGATGACCTAGTTGCTCTCTCTAGCAGATACAAAAAGATCTTAACTGGAAATACTTTGATCCTCAGTACCACAAAATTATCATCATCCTGTGGTCTCTTATTAATATATAGCTAACATAGAATCTGTATAATAAACCACATGTTTGACTGAAACATCTAAAACCTTGTTTTACTAGTTTAGCACACACATAGGCTTTGAGCACACACACATTGTATTGACATGCATGTGGACAAAGGTTAAGTCCTTGACTGGAGGGTTTGGAATCTAATTATTGGAGAAAGATGATATCTATAATAGTTTCTTCGTTTTGACATGACCAGTAATGACTAGTCCAGATTAAATGGGCATTCATTAAGGAGGCTGTTGTTGAGTGTTGAAAATGAATCCATAAACAGCATCAGTACTAATCTGACTGTGTCGACCTCCCTCTCTTCAGCTCCAGCAGCAATTCGTGGTCGCTCAGAGCCCCCAGGTGAGGAGCGGCAGGCGGGTCTGGGTGTGACTCGCACTGGGCAGCATCGCTGGAGCACCATCAGCAGCCTGAGCGCTGACAGCGGGGTGGTGGGCCTCAGTGATGAGCGGGAGGAGGAGGACAGCGAGCCTCGCCGTTACCGCCGCAGCCGAGGAGCTGAGGTGGAAAGGGTGGACAGCGGCATCGGCCCGGGCCTGTCCCGCACCTGGAAGAGACCGTCTGCCTCCCTCCGAGCCTGGGAGGCGCAGAGACCCTGTCCGGACTGTGGCCAGAGAGATGGGGCCTCCAAAGAGCGAGGAGAGAGCATGTGTGAACGTTGCTCCAAGCTGCGCACCGAGCGCAAGGAAGCCATCCTGGAGTTTCTGAACACAGAGTCGAGCTACGGGGAAGACCTGCGGATCATCAAGGAGGAGTTTTACTGCCCCATGCAGAGCGCCGGGCTGCTGACAGCTGAGCAGCTCACTGTGGTGTTTGGTAACGTTCAGGAGCTGATAGACGTCAACGACCGCTTCACTGAACACCTGCAGGACAGCATCGACCAGGCCTTTGACCAGGTGACCAACTCTCTCATACACATACTGTACATATACACACACCCACACATCGGGGCTTAAATACAGTGGTCCTCTTTTGCTGATTTTTAATGCTCTATGCTTAGAGCGCTTGCTGGTATTACATAAGTCACCTTCAGATTAACATTTAGAAAAACCTTAAATGTCATGCTTCCTTTTGAGTGCAGTTGCCTACAATACATTGGCACTGCTAAAATCTCCATCTTAAACATTTTAGACTGTTATTGAGTCCAAAAAGGCGCACACACACACACACACACACACACACACACACACACACACAGGCAGAATCACAGTCATTACCAAATATAAACAGAACAGAATAACAGAATTGAGGTTACTAGTTGACAAGCAGAAGTCAGTTGGACATTTACCAACAAGGAGGCACCATAACAAAGATGAGTTTTAAGCACAGATGTGAATATTCTGACAGAGTCTTCCTCCTGAAATTGCAGTGGGAGCTTATTACAAAAGATGGGTACTTGTGTTAAATGGAGGAGTTAAAAAAAAACAGCATCCAGAGACTGAGAGGGACATAATACTGCATGGAGTGATAATATTACATTTGACAGATGGAGCCAAACTGTTTAAACTTGTAAATCTGACAGAGGATTTTGAAAGCGGCTCCGGCTTGTAGTGGTAGCCAGTGCAACATTAGGACTGGTAATGAATGAAGTGTGTGATGTGTACAAACAAAACCTAAACCGAAACTGGCTGGTGGAGGCTAAAGAAGAAGAGAAAAGAGGGGGGTTAAAAATGAAGCCATTAAATAGGCTGAGCCCCACTCTTTCCTGATGTCCTTCCTTACTCTGCCTATTGGTTTATGATCCAGGAAGCAGAACCAACCACACAAGTAGCAGGCAGAGAGGGAGGAATGGAACAAATTGGCTTTTTTATCTTGATTCAAGTCCCACGATCTGACAGTTTCCATCCTGTCTCATTTCTGGAAAATTGTTGAAACAAATTGATAAGTATTAGAAGCAGGTTAAAATGAAGCAAAGCCTGCAAACTAGTTCAGGCAGACAACTCAAGTCCACCGCTACTCCTACATGACAGGACATATTCTTCTCACTCCAGCACACAGATGCACCTTTTCCCAACATTCTTTTGCTTTGCCATGCCTGTTGGTGCACCGTTCATCTTGAAGTTATTGCGTGCTGTAACTGCCACTGCTGCTGTTCATATAGCATTTTATGAGTCCCATCTCCTCCCCAGTATTAACCTGTAGTCTCTGAAGCTAAGCTCTAGTTATTATCATCATATTGTCACTCCCCAGTCACTGCTGTGCTGAGCTTGGTGTATCCTTGTGGGGGATGACAGTGTCAAAGCCTAGATGTCAAAAATAAACTCTCTGCATTTTCTGCATTCACATGACAATTAATTTCGTGTGAGTTGGCTGATTTAACACATTTCATGTGTAGGCAGATTCAGCTATTTCAGCTATGCTAGCAGCAAAGCTCTACAAACAGTAAAGACGGTCTGCCGGTCAGTCCACTGACTTGGTTCAGACTGAAATATCTCAACAACTACTGGATGATTTGCTGTGGCATTTTGTACAGACATTCATGGTACCCAAGTTGAATCCTAAAGACCTTAGTGATCCCCTAAATTATCCTCTAGCACCACCAGCACTAGTCAGAGTTATCATACAGCAACAACACAGAGCCACTGGTGTGGCTGTAGATTCTTACTCTTGTTGGGACACAATGATGGACAAAAATGACTTAAGATGGAGATCAGTTTTTTCAGCTGTACATTAACAAGCATTTGCCCTCATGTGGTGTGACCTCAGGGAGATGAAGATCTGCTGACCGTGTACATAGGAGAGATCTTTCTGGAGTTCGTCAACATGCTGCCCGCCTTCCAGACCTACTGCCTGCAGCAGTCCACCTCGGTCAACATGCTCAACACACTGGAGAAGGAGAAAGAACTGCTCAGGTACACACACAGTACAAGGATTCTTCTTCCTGTTGGCCTGTGTGATGGAAAAGTTACTCTGGGAGCTTTCTCTTGTTTCTGCCACAGCTGCTCTGTGTAATTCTTAATGGAAAAGACAGGGGGTTATCACTAATTCAGAGGATGGTCTATTTTGAGAGTCGAGCAGCTGCAATGACTTGTATTTTTAGACAGAACCAAAGCTCACCCATGAGTTCAGCTGTCCTGTGATTTCCATTAATCAACTTTTTAAAGAGTTTTCCCAGGACAGGCACATTGTAACATTCTCTGAGTTTCTGTCTTCATTTTCTCTTGTTTCTCTTCTCAGAATCTTCCTGGATGTTTCCCAAAATGACAACACAGCACTGCGTCGTATGAACTTGCGCTCCTTCCTCATGGCGCCCCTCCAGCGTGTGACTAAATACCCACTTTTGTTGAGCCGAATCATCAAGGTCACTCCTGAATGTCACCCTGACTATGCACGTCTCCGTGAGGCCAAGAGTCGTGTGGAATCCCACCTGGAGCACATCAACATGAAGACCAAGCAGGAGGGCAACGGCGTCACCTGGTCCCTCCGCTCTTTCCGCCGCGACAGCCGTAAGAACCGGGAGGTCATCAACATCGAGATGCGAGAGGTATCGATGAAGACTGTTGGCTGGGCGAGAGAGCACACGCGCTTTGTCATGGAAGGACCGCTCCAGTTGTCCCAGCCAGCAGATGGCCAATGGGTGAAGAAGGGCAGCAAGGCCCTCAAGTTCCAAAATGTCCAGAGTCTTCTGATGGTGAGGACACAGCGGGCCGGTGAAGGCCCGGGACAGGGCACCGACCTAGGGGCTCGGGGGGATGTGGTGGAGGGCTGTGGAGAAAGCATCCGAGATGGAGTGCTGGTTCTAATCAAGGACAAGAGCAGTGGGAAGTTCACAGTACTGAGAGAGCCCATCCGCTTGGGGAACTGTGTGGTGTCAACGGACCCAGAATGTGAGGACACATTCGAGGTGCTCGATATTCGGCGGGAGTCCTTTGTTTTTCGCGCCTCGGACAAATCTCGCACCCAGCAGTGGTTCCATCAGATAAAGAGATACACTCGGGACTTGGGCACCTGGAGGAAAAGACGCAACGCTTTGCCCAACATCATGATCAACACAAACCAGACCCGCTCCTGAGACTAACCATCCCCACCACCTTTGTTACACTGTAAATAACCTGAATACTTCTACTGCAAAAATAAACTGACAACAAGAAGCATTTCTGAGCAACACCACTGTTACAGCTTGTCAGATTTCGGTGAAAAAAAATCTTTCTCAAAGTCTCGTATGGGTAAGAGAAAGATATAGCACTTTTTTTTACAAAGCTATAAGTGCGACATACTGTCATTATTATGTATGAAGATTTAATTTTAAGTCGTTACATCAAGAAAATGATCAGATTCTTGGACAACCAAAAAAACTGGGCTGTGTTTGTCAGCCTTGATTGTAAAGACTGTTTGCTCTTGGAGAAAGAGAGTTGTGTTTTCAGTAAATAAGGTGTGTCTGTTGAAAAGCATGACTGAACATGACTGACTGCAAAAAGAAAAATTGTAATGTCATTTTTATACAAGATGGACAAGACATTGGGGGAAAAAAAACATTTGTGTTTGGATTTTACAGGCGGAGATGTGGTCAAGAGCTGTGTTCAGTGGTTTCTGTTTGTCGTCACTGCCCTCTCCTGTCCGTGTGCCGCCCTCCACGGCGGTACAGCAACTTTCACTGCCAGAGATGCAGTTGAGTAGAGCCTCTCCTATAGGCTGAACAGACCTCCTGTATCACTGTGTTTAAATGAGAACTCACGTAACAGCAATAATCTGTCAGTTTCAAAAGAAGTAGCTACTGTATATGCATTTAATTTCCCAAGGTTTCCTTTGGCGTTGTGGCGTTTTTCCTGCTTCAATGCGTGCTGTGTTACATGAGGCAGATTCAACTGAAGTCTCAAATGACTTCATGTTTGTTGGCATAAAGCTTTCTAACACTAAGTTCCAGTCAGTCATTGGGATTAAGATGATTTTAGTGACATGAAAGCAGTTTGTGAGAAGTCCAGTCAGTCTCCTTTGTATTAAAGTCATGTCAAATACGTAAAGTCAAATACAGTTTTCCTCGCCGTGTGTTAAGTGCAGAGTTTTTCAACCTTGGGGTCGGGACCTCGCTTATTTTGCAGCAACAAGAAATTTTGATGCCAGTTAGTATATTTAAATTTGTTTCATATATTTTTATAGCTACTATTATTTTCATTATTTATCAATGATGTGTTTATCTTTTGATTCATTTTTTGGTAGATACACAAATGTCTGAAAAACTGCAGATAGAACCAAGAAGTTGATGTCCTCAAATCAATCGTTTATCTGACCAACAACCCAAAATCAAAGCATATTCAATTTACACTGATATAAAACAAACAGTTCTTCCATTTAAAGAAGCAGAAACCACAGAATATTTAGCAATTTTGCTTGATAAATTATAAATCGATTATTATTACAAATTGTTGTTGACTGGCTTTCTATCAGTCATTTCAGTACTATATATTTGTACTAATCAAAATCAAATAGGGGTCAAATATGTCAAAGTTTCTGTATAAACCCAACATTTTTAAACATATTTGCTCTCAACATGCTTTCATTGTGGGGTATTGTGCCAGTAAAGGTTGAGAAACTCTCATTACCAGATGATGGACTCAAAAAAACATCTCAACCATCTTGTCATGACACAGTTTTAACTGTGTGGAATTATGTGACCTAGCACTGAGCTGTTGTGCCTTGGTACTTGTTTACTGTTATGCTGAAAACTGAAATATTTGCAACTTATCACAGTAGCATTTATCCGAGACTGGGACTAGACTGCCCTCTGTTGGCACTTGATTGAGCTACATTTACAGGCAATATTACTGACAGTCCCTGGTTGCTGACATGATGTGATAACCTTATCTGTAGTGTGTTTTAATTTATGAAGGCTTTATTTTGTTTAATGCACTTTATTATGATTCAGAGATAAAAAAAGAAAAAAAAACCTCTCCAGTATAACTGCTGGTGGAACATACAGCATGTTACGCTGTCTTCTTTATTCATCTTTCTCCATTGTTAGAAGGAATCGACCAAAGCTGATGTCAGCGGGTGGAGACAATACAGTCGATCCAGTCATCAAACCAAAATCACTATTTAATACTGATGCTGTTTTATGTTATGAAGTAGCACTGCTAAAAGAGGTAGCGAATCACTGTGTTTTGGAGGGCGGGGCTGCTCATCTCTACACCAACACTTCTGTGCTGTCGCAGGATGCTGTTTCAGATGAACCCTTTCAAAATATGAAAAAAAACAAAACCTGCTGAGTTGCGTACAGTTTTTTTTTTTTCTTTTCCTCATTTGCATTTGAAAGACCTGGTGTATTATTTCCCTGATGTAATATATTGTGAATTATATTAAAAGATTTTAAACACACCCTGTTGTTTTTCTATTTGTGTGATGCTGGTGGTTTGAAAGTCTGATGAACCATGAAATGTAGAGTATAGAAATATATTTACAGTAAGCATCTTCAGAACAGACAGGATATACATACAAGTGGAATGCACTTATCACCGTGGGAAACAAAAGCACAAGATGACAGAGAGCGAAGGTGAATTCTTTCTAGAAAATACAATCCAGCTGCACTACAGTACTGAAGAAAACTGAAACACGGATGCAGACAATAGAAACACACATTCAAGACATTTCCGTAAGTGAAAAAAAAAAAAGAAAGAAAGGAAAACCATACATATATATTCCATGCAGTACATAACATTCTGACTAGTTTGCTCATGGATTTCTAGAGAAAGCTTCATCGTCTAACAACAAAAATATTGAAATGGCTCAACAGACATATTCATGGCACTGTTGGAAAAAAATGACAAACAAGGAGCCAAACTAATCACAGAGTAGCTTTCTATCCTGTGAAGTGCACCCTTGTTGTTTCTTTGGCTCTACCTCTCCTGAAGTCTCATTTATAAAATTTGGTGTTAGCACAGGTACATGCTAATGACCAACATCCAAATTAAGGCTTTTTTTTTTAATGAAAGTCAAAAATGATCAAAATCTGATAAGAATGCAATAATTATTTCTGATTTCTTGTTACTTTCTTTTTTTTTTATTCTAGATTCCATCATCTGATCGTTGCATCAAATATTTTGTTCATAAATGAGGCTCCTGTATCCGTTTTCTGACAATAATTCAGAGTCTTAAAAAATATCACTGGGGGAGGTCAACTCAAGCGGTCAACAACAAAAAACACATGTCTCATTTTCCTTTTTTTTTGCAAATAAACACAAACAACCACAGAAATAAGCTCTGCACGGCTGGAACCCTCCACTCAGAGCAATCTCCGGCTCTCTTCTTGAATGAATTAAACATCAATATACTGTTCTAAATAATAAGATGTCTGTTGCAAACTCAGTGAAACAATAACACATGAATCCAACAAAATGGAGAACACAGATTTCCAAAAATGAACCTTCAATCTTACGCCTCAGAACGAGGGTGTCAACCTCTACCACTCTTCTGACAGACTGCCATTCATCTAAAACACTTCATTCACACAAAACACACACACTCATACACACACACACACTCTCACACAGTCTGTCCTAGGCTGCTGGGGCCTCAGGCAGATCCCTGGGTCTTGCCTTCCAGGTGGTGTAAGGTCTCCGATCTGCAGCAGCCGTGCAGAGGTCCCAGCCCGGGGAAGCCACCGCCCCCATCCTCCGTCTCCCATGGCCAGTCACCTCCTCCGAGCTCTACTTGTCCCCGCCGGTCTCCGTATCCTTGGCCAAGCCGCGGATGGACAGGTCGTACACCACCTCCTCGATCTTCTTCACGTCGTACTTGAGGCCATCGTAGCGCTTCCGCAGCGGGTCGTTCTTCAGGTTGAGCAGTCGGAAACCCGAGTCCAGCTCGTTGATGAAGTTGGAGATGCGGAGCGGTCGGTTGTAGTCTCCTGCTGTCACGCTGTTTACCGCCAGCCGTGACTGAGAGGGGACACGACAGCACGAATATAAGGAATACTTCAGAGCTCCACCAGATGTATTATACATGTGTATTATACATACATACAGAGAATTGAACATACAGATCAATGGCAGAGAAGTGGAAACCTTGATGTATAGAGCTGTATTTATAATGTACGTATATGCAAATAAGACACAATCATTCTATTCTGAGTGTAGTGTTGTTGTAAGACCATCGCAATGTACAACAAACTCACCAGTTCACTGGCCATGATCAGCACACCTGCCAGGTAGTCCTCCACATCTAGGTGAAAACCTTTCTCTCGCACCACCTGGACTGTAGGGTTGAGAGGGCAGAAGAAGTCAAGCAGCTTAGCCTCAGTAACAGTTACACATCATCACATAGACTGGTACCTACTGTCCAGTATCTGGGCCACCTCCTCTCGAGTCACAAGAGTTTCAGTCTCCAGATAGACAACAAAGGCTGCCAAGAAAGCCAAGCGCTGCAGGACAAACCGCCAGTGTTCATGAAACCTAAATTGGGATCAAAGAGATCAGAGAAAAGGAGGGAAAACAATAACATCAGAGGGGTTCCCTCTTCTGTGTAATTCTTCCCGAATAAAATGAAATTCTGACAGGGGAAATCCCACCAAAGACTGACTGGAATGATCAGAGGTTAAAGCTAAGACACAACCAGACAATGACGTCTTGGAAAGACTGAAACAGTCTAATCTAGTCTAAGAGACAACATTGTAACCCAAGGAAGTAATTGCCAAAGCAGATGGCACAGATACAGAGCTTGCTTTGAGAGCACACAAAATGCATTATTATTTCTCCAGATTTCTTTTTTATGAATGAACCTTTGTATGACAACCCCTCCAAACAGACCATTTGCAAACTTCTATGTCAGTGAGAATTGTCTTTTTGTGTGGTGGCCTACCTGTAATACTGCTCCACAGGAAATTTTGTTTTGAGGTCTGCAATATGTGTCCTGACTGTGCAGAACAACTCCCGTGCCTTTGCACATTTACTGGGAACTAAAAGAGCAAAGGAAAAGATTCATTTATATATGGAAAGGCAAAAAAAAAAAATACTCAGCACAAGTCAAAACAGATCTTCATGTGTCAAACACTCACTTTCTTTGAATCCAGATGGTTGGTGGACACTTTGGAGTACAGTCAGTATTTCTCTGGCAGTCTGCTCCAAAACCTGGACCACCTTCCGGATATCCTACAACAAAGTGCACAAAACCTCTTTTCTATTGAAATGAATTGAAATCAGCTGCAGGACCTACACCCTGGCAGCATTTAATCCACAATTAATGAATGAAGTTCGGTGTGGCCTCTCTGCTATGCGCGCAGAGCGTAATGTGGTTTATATTGAAAGAAAAGTGACACGTCCTTTACGACTTCTTATCGACTTGGATACAGTGGTGTTAAACGAACATCCTAGTCAACCCTTAGAGGCGCTGCTGCTTACATAAACAGGACTTTACAGTCATTACAGAGCAGCCTCTGAGGTGGGAACGGTTCATGCTCAAACGGCTAGCTCGCTGTCTGTGTGAGCTAATGCTGCTAGCAGCCCTGCAGCTGCTCGCTCTCACCTCTCTGATGTCCTGGTCGGCGCTCAGGAAGCCCTGAATGTAACTGAACATCTCGGTGACAGACATGTCTGATGTGAGCTCAGATATCCGGTTGGTAGTGATAACGATGAGCCGTGTGCAGCTAATTCAAAAACAAAACCACAGATGTAGTGGGAGAACCGTCCTGCCGCCTCCTGGCTTCCAGAGGCGCGTCGAGATGATGTCATCGTGTTGCCCAACGTCATGCTGCTATCTTTTTTCCATAGACTGTAGAAAAAAGCTTTTTTTTGCATTCATCATGAACATGTACCATGATGTATAAGAATTAATTAATATGATTTTAATATATATTATGAATAATCATTAATATAATAATAATCTGATAATACATCCATGACATGTACATCTGTACATTGCTTATGGTTACCTAGATAAAGGGGGTGGCTCATTTTAACCACTGGCTCTATTTACCCCGTTCTCCCCTATTTTTTTTCTGCTTTTCAAATTATGGTTACTTCTCAAATGTGGCTAGTGATCGGGAAACAATAGTTCTTTTTACTAGGCAGTGGTTTCATTCATGAACACAAACAGGATTGTTGCAGGTCAGAACTGTGATAACTCTTGTTTTGTTGTGTGTGTGCGTGTGTGTGTGCGTGTGCGTGTGCGTGTGTGTGTGTGTGTGTGTGTGTGTTGTGCTCTGGCGGACAGACACGCTGCAGCACCTCATTAACCCTGCTGATGGAGCCACAGCAGCGCACATTCTGATGTGACGTTCACGTGCTGCTCGAACAAAGCCGCACCACTCTTTTCAGTAATGGCAGAGTAGGGTAGCGGTTTCGTCCTGCTCTTTATTAGACTTTAACAGAACAGTTTAACATAAGTTTAACAGAGAGACATTAGCCATACACATCCCTACAGAGCGATCTTTGTGTATTAAGAAGACTACAAAATATTGCATTTTGCAATTATATAAAACACATACATCAGTCTCAACTTAATGTGGCTTGTTCAAATAGCCCAATCCAAGTTTTCAAGTGCAACATCTTCACCAAGTTGTTAGTTACTGACTAATAAAATAAGACAGATCCATACTACACACGTTTTTAAACATACTACAAAGAGTCAAAAAATTAGAGAAAATACAAAAATACTTTTCACAATGTTTTTTTTCAGACCTTCATTTCTGCAGAAAAGATCATAAATCATTGATAAAACCTGTACTTTGTGTTTTTATAATGGAGAGAAAACACACAACATCCTAAAATCCATTGCCTTCTTTTCCAAGCCATTTTCTTTAGATGGCTATGAGTAGCCTATTTTTTATTTATGTCATTTCTAGAGTTTCATTTTATTTCTTTAAATCCTTATGTCTTATCCTCGGAAATGGACTCCCGTATGTCTCAGAAACACGTGTCCTAAAATCCAAACTGCCACATGTTGATTTACCACTCTGTTAACCTGCTTCTGAGCGCTGCGCTCGTAGATCTTACATTTCCTACAGCTCTAGAAGGCATCATGTGAGAGCAGCTGACGCAGAGAAACAGTTTGCAGTCAGTCTGTTGTCGCCTGTTGCTCCAACCAGTCTATCAAACAGTTCATTGCAAGCCAGGGGTCAGATCCCGGTGCGTTCACAGCTGTCCTGTCTTAAATCACAGCGTGTTTATTCGCTACTTCGCGATTTCAACACAATGCAGCAAACTACGACACAGTGAGATGGAGAAAACCTCAGCAGAAGATGACTGCGTGGATTCAGGAGCCGAGACTGGAGGGTGAGTGAAGCAGAGCTCTTACTGACAGCGAACATCTCTGTTATTCTCTGTTGTTACTTTTCCAAATGTAGCCTAACTGTCATCATAAAGCTATTGTGTAAAAGTTTGCAGGATTACATAAAACTACTCAATATTTAATGTCACCTGACAAAAACATGAAGTATGATTTCAACACAATGCTGAAATTCTTGGATTTCATCCCAGTGCCAGTCATTGTCTGATGTGAACATATGGTGTGGAAGGTGTAATCCTAAATCTTTAGTGGAAAGTTCCATCTTAATCACCATCACATTTGTTAATGAGAGTGCAGCCACATGCTACTGTAGATGGAGCTTAATAGATGAATGAGCTGACAACTAAGACAGTTAAATGAATTTACTCTTCACTCTGTTTTCAGCCATTAGACAAGGATGTGCCTCAGTTTCTCCTCTGGTATGTCACTGCTGGATGTTGTAGTGTAAGCTTGTGTTTGTGTTTTAGGGAGAGACCCTTTGTGACCCTTTTAACCCCCTTTATGACATCATCAAAACTAAGGACTTACGTTTATTCAAAGTTCATATGATCTCGTACTTAATGGAGCAGTTTGTTTCTTTTTGTTTTTTTATACCTCCTGTAAATATTGTGGAATAAAGATAAATCTGAAAAGTCTAAAATCTTAAATACAGAACATATTTATACTATGTGTCTTGTTTCAATGGTACAAACTTACAAACTTACTTCATTTGTAATGTATCAGTATCAAGATAATGCTCTGATAATTATCATGAATAAAAATAGTAGTCTGTGTAGTTTAATGCTCTTTAATTTTGATATTAAATTTGATTTATTTATTAATCAAGGACAATACTCATTGAATCAAAAATCTATTTTTCATCTGTCGTCTGTGGGCAGATAGATGTTACAAGTTAAAAAACACAAAAAAAAAGATTTTAAAAAAAGGCAGACAAAAGACATAAAAGCACATACTGTTTGTGTATCAGAGTTTTCTTTTGTTCTTTAAAGTAAAAAGTTGTATAAAATGCACATGTAGTCATTACTTTACAACAGCAAATGAGACTTAACAGTACCAGAGACAACACAAGGGAGTCCTCAGACCAGCTTTGTTCTCTTTCATGATGAAAGTTAGCGAGCAGGGCAGAGTTATCTGACATCAGTATCACAGTCACCTGGGACCATGCTATTTCATTAGCTGTGAAGTGGAACTAAACAACATAACATGTGTGTGAAAGCATGTTCTTCATGGGAAAACTTTGTAAAAACAGCCGCAGAGACCCTGTGGAAAGCGCTGATGTGAAAGGAAAAGCGGGGACGTCCCGCTGATAACCAGAGAGCCGCTCCCTCCATCAGGTCACATCCTCCACCTCTACTGCCTCTCTCCACCTCCTGTTCACCCCCCATATCCACTGCCTTTAGTCGGTCTCCTCACCTCAGACTGCTGCCATCATCTCTCCTTCAATCATAATATATATAGATATATATATATAATATTCTCACAGGTATTTCTAGTGTCTGTGGAGTGAATATATTTATCTCATATGGAAGTGTAGGAGTACTCCAGTGTGTTGGTGTGTGGTGTTTTTAAAAGATAATTCTGGTTTCATATGGTTTTGTCCATCCTTTCTATCAGTAATAATGATTTTATACTCACCAAGTTAGCTGCAGATATCTGGAAACACTGAAACAATAATTGATTGACGGAAAATTAACCAGCAACCATTTTGCTATATGAGAAATCATTTCAATTTTGTATAATTGTAAATTAAACACCTTTAGGTTTTGGACTGCTTTTGTTTGACATTTTATAGACTAAAGGATTAATCAATTTATCAAAACCATTGTTATTTATAATAATAATAATAAGATAATATTAGAATAATCAACAATGACAATAACCATTAATTGCATCCATAATTTGGTCAAATATATGTTGTTTTTGTCAGAATCAGCCTGCCCTCAAACACACAAACCTTTAGATGAGACCAGAATAACAACAGAATTACTGAAATGTACAACTAAGTACATTTACTCAAGTTCTGTACTGAGGTACTTGTACTTTACTTGAGTATTTCCATGTGATGCTACTTTATACTTCCACTTCACTACATTTCAGAGGGAAATATTGTACTTTCTACTCCACTACATTTATTTGACAGCTTTAGTTACTTTTCCGATGAAGATTTGACTCAATGGATAATATAACAAGCTTTTAAAATACAACACATTGTTAAAGATGAAACCAGTGTCACATTTCACATGTCTATGAGTTGTTAACAGCTCCACCAAATATTGATTTTTCCCTCTAAACTTCTCACATGCTTTCATTTCAATAAATGTTCAAATGATCCAATATTTCACCAAAAATCAAAGATTAGAGAAAAAGTCTGTCAGTATTAACAATCGAATGTTGCGATATATAATAATATAACAATCAGAGAGACAAAATGAATAATTTTACCTTCATTTTACTGCTAATTATGTACTTTTACTTAAGTAGGATTTTCAATACGGGACTTTTACTTGTAATGGAGTATTTTTACATTGTTGTATTGGTGCTTTTATTTTACTTAGTAAAGGATCTGAGTACTTTTTCCACCACTGCCAACCAAGAGTCCACTTTGGTTTCTTTTAACCTTGACCACAATCTTCCCCAAACTAACTGTAACTGTAGATGTTTCAGGCCAGAAATGCTCATACGAGCCATTTTTGGAACCTTCAGTGGTATGAAGACTTTTGTTTCTTTCTATCTCTATCTGTGCTCCTCATCCTCCTGTTTTCTTTCCACCCCTCCCTCCCTGCATCTCCTCCTTAATCAAATAAAAGACACCTGAGTCTGTTCAGCTCTCCACATGTCAAATAGGCCCTTTAGAGTCGGTTCAGAGCCCGCCAGGTCACTCTACAGTCAAACCTCGTGTGCATGACCGGGCTGCTGTCTGTCTTCGCTTCACTTTGTGTTTATTGTCGTTGGACGGAGATGAAGCAAGGCAGTGCGGGTAGACTGGGAACGTCAGGCGAGACGCTAACCGGCACTGCTGGGGGACTCCTGCCAAATACACACACATACACACACACCCAAGGGAGTCATCAAAACAGACCTGTAACTGCAGCCTCTGGCACATACACATTACTGCCTCCAACTCAACGCCAAAGAGTTATAAACCTTAAAAAGTTGGTTAGCCTCTCTTTTTTTCCACAGTGTCATTTCTCTCTGTGCAGGGACAAGGCGATGAGTTTCAGTCTGTGTCCTTTCACTGGAACCTTACAGTCATTTGTAATCTGCTCTACATATTTGTCTTTTCTTTCGCCAATATTTCCCCTTCTGCAGTACCCCATCTTCTCTTTATCTTACCTCTCTGCACTCACCTCTTCTTCTTCCCACACTCCCATCCATTCCCTCCTATACACTTCTATTGCCCTTTAGTTAGATTGATAACCTCCTGCCGCAGGAAACAGACTCGTTCCTCTGTTTCCTGCTGTCCTACAGCTCCAGAGGCCTTATTAGTTTAGAGACGGAGTCACAGGGAGGGTGTGCGTGGAGGAACAGTGTTCTCTGGTTGTCAGCTGACTCCTGTGGGACTAATATTCTCAGGTTGTATATGTATGTGAGCTGAGGTTTCACAGGCGGTTTAGGGAATTATAACATCTGTAGGTTGTTTGCTGGTTCTCTAATCAGTCTTGTTCTATGTCTGTGCATGCATGTGTCTTGTATGTTTCACATACAGATATTAGTGTAATTACACTACAAATTGTCAGAAATGTTTCTCTAATCCAGTGAGATCAGATTAGCAGAAGTCTAATTCTGCTTCTCTTTCAACTCAAAGATGGGAGCTTTATGTGAGAATGAAAATGTATGAGTGTGTAGGGTCGAGTGTGTTCTCAGTAGTAAAAAAAAAAAGTATTCAGATCCTTTACTTAAAAGTGCAGTGTGTATAATTTAGTGGCAAAGCAGAACAGACTTGGCAGAAATGGAATATAATATTCATAAGTATGTTTCATGGAATTGATACAGATCTTCTCATCTCAGTTTCAGAAAGAAAGTGACTAAGCTTGTTTCTCAAAATGTTGAACTGTTCTTTTAACTAAAAGAAGCAACACCAATGTAAAAGTACTCCATCACCAGTAATTTAGAAATGTATTTCTTTTTTTTTTTTGGTTTTTGTTTTTTGGTTTTTGGATAATATATAGCCTAGATAATATGTACATTAACCCATGGTTCAAAACTAAAAGCAGTCATTATGCAGAGTGGCTCTTTTCACCATGTCATATCATTATAGGCTATATATTGTAATGTTGGATTATTATTACTGAATGATGCATAATATTATATAAGATGGAAAAACTTAATCTGCAAAGTGACCAGTAACTACAATTGTCCAAAAAATAAATAAATAAAAAGTAAATTTCCCTCTGAAAAACAGTGTAATGTAGTAGATGTAGATGTATAAAGCAGCATAAAATAGAAATACTCAAGTTAAGTGTAAGTACTTCCAAATTGTACTTTCTACAGCATAGTGGCAGTAGTAGTATTACAACCAGTACGTGAGTAAAGTCCTTGTTTATCCCGCCAGATAGAAACCACAATGAAATTGTGTGTGTGTATTTTTGGTGTCCTTTCCAGTTGGCCCTCTCCTACTGTTTAGCCAGATGTCAGCACTTTATTTGAAAGAGGAGTGTGTCATCCTGTAAATCATATCGATTGCACTTCATAATATAAACTCCTGTCTCCTCTCTCTGTTTCTTGTCTCTTTGTCTTTCCCTCGCTGTGTTTCCACATCTTTCGCTCCTGTTTTCTCTTTCTGTCGTCCACTGCAGGTCTGATTACAGTCCCTTGTCCTCAACGAGCAGTAAGTAAACCAACAACAACATTTTCTAATAGCAACTTTAACACACATACACATGCACACACAACTCAGGCCCAGGACGTTATCTCTCTAATACACAGTGACAAAATAAATCCACTCAGGCATGAGGATTTTCCTTGTGTGTGTGTTTAGTGGACCCCAAGGCCTGCAGCAAATATTGAAGATTTTTTGAGTAGTAATAAATATCTGCCTGGTTTATTCTTATTTTCTCCCTTTTTAGTGTATACTTTCTAGATATTTGCCCTGACTAGGTAATTGAAGGTACAAAGTAAAGGCTAAAAAAATCTAAAGCTGCAGCAATGATG
The DNA here is from genome assembly GCF_914725855.1 of Thunnus albacares. Taxonomy (NCBI): domain Eukaryota; kingdom Metazoa; phylum Chordata; class Actinopteri; order Scombriformes; family Scombridae; genus Thunnus; species Thunnus albacares. The sequence continues at coordinate 3,275,607 of NC_058116.1, read as the reverse complement.
TAACTTGTACACAACTGGACCATTTCAAACAAAATCTCTCCTTTGTGTGTTCTAAAAATGAAAAACAACATATTATTCCCTGATTTGCATAAGTTAAAAATAAGTTTTTGCAATTTCCATGTATCAAAAACTCATCTTGGATATATACAGAGACCCTTGAGATACACTATGTAACCATTTTCCAGTAAAATATTGTAACAGACAGGGAGTTAAGCAGGGGCGATTCTAGGATCAGACTTTTAGGGGGGCTCAGCTACTAATGAGAATGTGACATGCATAAGTGCCTTGCAAAAGTGTTGAACTCCCCTGCTATATCACTCTTTTTACTGGATAACCTTTAATACATTAATTTTTTTCTGCATATGATATTTCAAATTACAACAATAATACCTTTAATGAATTACTAGTAAGTAACATGAGTTTTACACCACAAAATATTTTTTAAGAAAATGAAAAATGCAATATGCTGTTTGCAGAAGTATTCAACCACTTTCAATTTTACAAACCTCAATTCAGGTCGGTACAATGTTACCTTTATAAGCAACCTAATTAGTTTGGTGGTCTATTGTAGTGTATAATAATAATGGCTCAGAATGAACAATCACAGATTTCAATCTTATAAACCTGTTTTGGAGAGGACCCTCTGTCAGTTAAAGGGACAAAAGGCTGTAGATTCCCCATATCGCTTTTAAGGGGGAATCCTGCAACAACCAGAATGCATTGCGCATGGTCTCATCCAATCAGCTACTGATGGTGTTTTTACAGAACAGAGGGGGTGAGTATGTTTCTCAGCAGGGCAGCCTGTTAGCAGAGACAAAGTATTATATCACTTTACTGAGGCTTATTTTCATTTACAAAACATTTTTCCTCATCAGTCTGGATATATCATACCGGTGTGCAAGCGTCATAAAATAAATGGCGCGCAGGAGTCAGTTATGAAACACATGTGGACCAACGGGGTGAAAAACTGCAAGCAAACACTGTTTCTTTTCCCTATTTTGGACGACGAGAAGCCGGGACAGGATTGTGCTCCATTTGAATGCAACTGCATAAGTTATAACACACAGTCGCTGTAGATCTGTTCTCTATTCAGTGTTAAAGTCCAATATAACATGCTGTGAGAAAACAAAGTCAGGTTTACCAAAGCACTGCAAATTTTGTTGCAGCGTGGAGTCTTCTGTTCTGTCTCCATTCTTTTTGACCATCCTCACCGGTCAATGCTGCAAAGCTTCTCTGGCTGCGGTGCCTCACTTTCAGCTGCCACTGTAACGTAGCTCTGGTGGTCGCTTCCTCCTGAACAACAGATTTTGCAGCTGCGCACCAGAGACACATAGAACATTACCAGCAACTGTTGTTGTTTTTATACTACATCCCTAATTCAGATAGCTAGAGATAAGGTTGAAAATCAGTGAAGTGGTCCTTTAATGAAACCTGAGGCAAAGACTCAATCATGATGACCAGAACTTTCCAATGTAAATAAAAGATCAAGTTATAGCAAAGCAGATATGAGGAGAAATGTACAAAACATTGTTGTAGTCTCTGAACCTCATGGGGACAGTCCACCATATCATCAAGCAATGAAAGAAGCATCATACAATACAGATAAATCAGCGGATACATTTTTTTGAGCGTCACAACCCCCCTGAAATGACTTGTCTTATTATCAGAATTTGATCCATTTGGTTCGATCACATTTCAAAAGCCTAGAAGTTAGCTGCAGCTCATGTTAGCTGAAGGGCTAAACCGGAAGTAGCTGTAGTAGTAGTTCTGCGTCATGAAATCCTAAATTCACTTCCTAACTATATCTTGCACACTCAGGTTGAAACTAGGGGTGGGGCGCTGCTTATTTTCAATTTACAAGCGTTTAAGCCCTTAGACAAGTTATTATTATTATTATTATTATTATTATTATATTTCATTTTAGGGGTGTTGAGATGAAATTTAGGTGTGCTTGAGCACCCCTAAAAAGAGTCTAAAATCGCCAGTAGAGTTAAGAGTTGTCACTGTTAAGGGATATTAGTTCAATTTGAGAAGTTAAGCATGAAAAGGATTGTTTTAGCACAGCTACTGTGATTTCCATGATGTCAGTAAACATGTTGCCAGCTTGCACCTGTGATTGACAGAGAGTTAGAGGCGATGAGACTTGAGCAGGAGTCAGACTATGTTGGAATATAACAGAGAGGTTAGTTCAAGGCTAAGTGCACAGTTAACATTTTTCTTAGTTTTGGCATTGATTACAGCTTATAGGAGCCAGGTTAATGCATCATCATCTTTTTCTTGAGAGATGCTATGAGACAGTGAAAAATATGGCCACCTCAAGCAAATGAATTTTGGCCTGGTTCCAGACCTCTGAATCACCACGCATCTCTGTGTTTCTCAGCAAGTGAAACAGGTCTGGTGTTGTGATGATTTACGGCTGTTTCCCCAGTTTGAAAAATAACCAAGCTAATCAGAGCTTTGCAGGCAGGATTAGGAATGGTGACAACATCTTCCTGGTAACGCACCTGTACAGGTTGTTGTAAGTCGACTTACAGAAAGAACTGATTAATTGTCATTTTCTTTAATCAACATGAACACTTAGTTGACAGTTACTGCTAACCACTTCTGTGTCAACTGAAAGTGATGACACTGAAACAGATACACCATTACTGATTGACTGGGGGCCCCATACAAATAAACACAATGTCAGATGTGTTACACATTCTTTAAGTATTGCTTAAAGTAATAATCAAAAGTCTTACTCTGGTTAAAAATGACCTGTGGTGAGTGTGTTTTAAAATGTATCACAACTTTGATATGAGTTTTTGTTCATCTTTTGTGATGCTGATGACATATGATAGTAATAAAATATGATATTAAATATGATAAAGTTTCATTAAATTAGATGAAAGTAAGGCTGGATGGCAACTACTCACATATTCTCATTGTAAGACATTGCAAATCCTTTTACTTAATACCCATTATGAGTTACAGATCATCTACTTCATTGTCTGTGGTCATAAGTGCTAATGGTGTTTGAAGTATGAAGTTACTGCTCTCTGCTGTATTACTCACCTCATGTTTGTGTACTGCATATACGGTGTCTGAGTGTGCATATAGTTTAGTGTGAATGTGTGTGTTCGTCGCGAGCGTGTTTGCAGAGGTCGTGACCTCTCCCCAGTCTGGTTGCCAGGTCTCCAGACTTTTCACAATGGGAGGATTATATCCAATATTAGCCCATTAATCTGGTCCACAGGAAGCTGCATTATCCCACCCGCACCACCCCGCAAGTCAGGAAGAATAGGACCATACACACACACACACACACACACACTGTCAGTGTGTCTGTTTTAGTCTTTCCCCTTGTGTTTCCTGTGTCATTGCTGTATCAGATGAGCTTCTGCCTGCTATTGTCTTTGCTTCTCTCACTACAGGAGGTCAGGCGGGGAACAAAATTTATACAGAATGATTGTCAGAAAAAGAGCAAAGACCTAAACTTTAAACACATAGAAAAGTTCAACCACACTCTGAAAGATACAAACATAAACCCCATCGACGCTGGATGAGAAGTACTGTGTATTATTTACCCATCCTATCAGTGTTTCACTCAGATTTACTGACTGTAACACAACTGAAGATTCATCTCTGGATGTGATTAAAATGCAGTATAATTTATACCACATGTCCATAAAAAATACATGTTTCTGATTGGCTGGCAGGTGTCCATTTGTATTACAACACACCTCAACCGTAGCTCTGGTCAAAAGTTTACCCACTGGTCTATGTGAATGCACAAGGTGTACCGAAAACAGCTGGTAACCATAGCAGCAACACTTGCTGAGTGGTAACCTGTCTCCACAAAGTTTTTATTGGGTCTGTTGAAAGATAAAACTAACAATTTCACTCTTTTTTTTGGATTTTGGCGGACTTGGCTTCTTCTCCAGGCAGGTCTCCATGCAGAGTAGCCAAATGAGTCTCTTAAATCTGCCTCCAAAATGCCTTGAAAGCTCTAATTTATTTCAAATGTTTTACAGAGGCATCCATTATTTTCACTCAGGAGAGAAAGAAAAAGATACAACTTACAAATTACTGAGATGTTGAGAAACCTTTATTGCCCCTCAGGGAATTAGTTGTGCATAATGAGCCTTGAAAACCTGACACATATATAGACAAGTTTAAGTTCAAAGGACATGGCTGATTTTCTTGAGGATAAGAGCAGTGATGATCTCTGAAGCTATTGAAAATCACAAGAGGTTTCAAAGTAATACTAGTTCTATGTCTAATAGTTCTGAGATTCAGTATCAGTCTATAAAAACACACACACATCCTAAGTGAAAGAGTCAGCCTCAGTTCATTCATCAAACTGAGCTTCACACTGATGATGTCAACAGAAAGGACGGGACAGATGGACACAAACTGCTGTGGTGACAGATTTTCCAAAGATGTGAAAAAGAGAATATAGAGAGCTCATCTGTCTCAGCGCTGTGTGTGGCTGCCTGTCTTTGTTCTCAGTGTGTGTGTATTCATGCATGTTCCTGTGCAATGTGTTCATTTGCAAAGGTGCATGCAGCATCAGTCTCCCTTGTCCTCCCTCCACAGAGGTATATTTAGGTTTTGGCAGTGAGCGTACTCATGTTTGTACAGGTGGTCTTAACCCCTGACCTTTGATCTCAGCTCTGACCAGCCATTAGCCCCCTGGAGATGGCTTTATATCTTATATCATGCTAAAAATCCAGCGTCCCTCAACTCTCAACTGCATCAGTCAGTAGGAGACTCAGTGTGCTGAACAACTGGCATTTCAATGCTTGTTAAATTTAGCTTCCATTTCAAGACTGAGGATGAGCCATCTGAATTCCTAGAGTTTCTGTTACATAGGACAGTGGAGAGTAATGTCGGTCAGAATGAGCATCTGACAGTTGTTACTGACTAACAACACATTTTTCCATTAACCTTTAGCTTTTATATGCTCATTTGTACTGCTAACAAGCAATTTATTGTCACAGGAATTGAGTGAAGCTTGCTTGTATTTTGAGAAACCATCATACAGACGTAGCCACCAAAAATACTACATGAGATTTAAAGGATAAGGCTGGCTGTTATTCTTTATTTTTCTTATTTTTAACAAATCCCTTGAAAACCAAAACCAATAAAGCTTTAGTCAATGCTTTCTAGTTCCTTCTGAAGATGTATATTTTTAAACATTTCTCACCAACATATAGTTTCATTTCTGGAAAAGGCTCAGTACTTTCCTAGAACAGCCAGTTTTTAGCAAATGTTGTTCAAACAGGATGAAATAGTGCATTTGTTGGGGACTATTTTCAGCTGCAGATTAATCCACATTTGTTGCTCTAAGTGAGTATTTACAGTAGGCTGCTTTGGCTTGGATCTAACTATTAGTCAGACTTCAGATAAACTTCTAAATTTGTTGCACAAAGCTGTGTAATTCCTGACCATCTTAGTTAGGTAAATAGAGACTTTTTTCAAACTAAAAAACATGGCTGACCCTCACTCCAGCAGAAAAGCTTTGCCCTCTAGAAAAAGGTGACAGTTACAAGGATGGGAAAATTCAACTCATATTGTAACAATACAAATGAAATGTACAGTAGCATAAAGTCACAGCGACGTGCAGACCTGTAGCAGAGCAGAGATGCTCCGGCTTCTTAATGTGGCAGGGCTCAGTAATTCAGACTCAGGATATTATACTTGGGCAAACAAAAATGACTGATGTGTCCTCACTGCTGTATGTTTCCAAGGGGTCACTATGGTCTCTAAGCACTCTTTCCCTGACATGACTTGCTCCACAATGTTCTTAGCAAACCACACATTATGAGTCATGTTTTTCCTTTTTTTCTTTTTTTTTGTCATTTGGTACCACTGTCTACTGTCTACAGTAGTACTACAGTGGTACCACCGTAGTACCACCTTTCAGCAGGTGTCACTCATTGTTACCATGGAAGTGTGGCTCTTAGTTCTGAGTGGCTAACTTTTTATGCTTAAAATAAGTCAGTTTTAATTTTTTTTCAAGCTGTTTGATTTGCAGTAGACTCTTAGTAATCTAAGAGCAAAATTAATTCTGGCCTAACACCAAAAAACAGTTTATAATCTCTTTGACAAATCGGCCCCAGCAGGACGGTGTGTGTGGGATTGAGTCATAATAAATGACAGCGTGTATGTGTGTTCATGGAATATGTCACCCAGTACAGCAGTGTGACTCATTGATGTGTTTTTATAGTTCTTAGAGGAAGATATATCTAGTGTTTGGATACTTTTTAACAAAAACTTTTATCTAATAACTAGGATTTGACAGTCAGCAAGTCTTTTTTATACTCAAGACAAGTCCAACAAAATATTATAATTGATTACCTCACCTCATTACAAATGTAGTTTTTGTAGTGTTTAAGATTGAAGTCAGTTTGGGAACTCTGTTTCTAACATTATTGTATTGCTGCCACTTCTGCACTTTGCTCTCAAATGGCTCAAATGGAAAATGTGCAAACTGAAGTGCTATGAAGTTTTGGATTTATCTATGTAGAAAAAGTTTCACATGTGCAATAGCTTGTAGAGTTAGAGTTAGGAAGCGAAAATTGTTGCAAGAATTTCATGCAACAGCAGTGACATGATGTTGGTGGAAAACTAATGTCTTTCATGCTGTCTGAAAGAGGGTAATTTAGCTTCCGATTCAAGAGGCTCCAACAGAGTCCCACCCCAAACACTTAATCACACAACCTCACTTTCTATTGGTCGCAGCAGATGTGTGTCCATTCAGCCTGAGTGACCTGTGACCTCACCCTAAAATGGTTTTCTGCGTGTGTGTGTGTACATATATGTAAGACAGAGGGGGTCGGCTGTCAGAGTAATGAATGTTTTTGGGCCAAATGGGGGGAGCCTTAAGCCGCACAGAGGTCAGACTGTAACAACAAGACAATGCCAAGCAGATACGCACATACACTAATACAGGCATAAATAGACTTGTGAAAGACATACATGATTTTTCACACTTGAATAACTAAAAAATATACTGCAGATGTATTTGTTATACATGTTCGCAGAAATTTGAATTGAATTTACAGCACAGCCAGCAAAAAGAGAAAAACTGGGATGAAAGATAAAAAAGAAAACATGAGACAAATGCAGAGAGACTGATACTGGAAATCAAACCAGAGTTTGTGAAAACATTTCATCCTTAGCAAGAAATCAGGAATGAAAGGAAGATTTAAACAAGTAAATAAAATAAATGTGCATTGGCATATCGAACAGTTCGCTGAGTCTTTTATACCACAGAGGTCTACACAGGATTGATAGTGGTCTAACAAAAGCCTGGGAGTCACAGGTTGACGTCAGGGGGGGTCTATATTTTCAGGGATCAGTCTGTCGCCAGCAGATGTTTGCTCACAGAGACAAACGCATATATTTGTGTGTATTACTAAGTGTGCGTAAATGTATCTCTGCGTATGTGCTTTAGTGCAGCCTACTGAGAATCTTCTCAGTAGGCTTGTTTTCTTATTCTTTGATCAAGCTGATTAAAATCATTGCTTTATTAGTACTGCAATAATTATTATAGTATTACCTCTATTGATGTGAAAATACTCAGTGAAATATTCAAAATCACATGATAAAAAATCCAATTATTGGTCATACAGTGATGCATTACAGCACCACCACCATCAAAAAAAAAGGTTCATATTACACAAAGTCTTGGTAACGTATCTTTGACTGTTCATCTCATCAGCTGCAAAATGATGAGTCTTAACCACAAAGTGAAACACTTTCTTCTTCTATTCTACCTGTGCGTCCGGTAATGCCTGAGGCCCTGCTCTTGTTATTTTGGCTCAGACAGGCAGCAGATTAGCAGAACCAGGAACATATGTGGATGCAAGCAACTCAAGCTACACTCTCCAAAATTCTTACATGACCTTTACTGTTGTATATCAGGCGTTGGATTAAATATTGACTGGTGAAAGTCCAGGAGCCTGCAAGGTTTTACTCCCTTCTCCAAAATCATCTGCTGTGGTTTAAAGTGTCACATAGAGTGTCCCTGAACATCTCACAGACACTTATCAGCAGGTTGATATTACTGGCAGACATATATACACACAGAAATGAAATTGTGTGTTCACAGTTTTCCAAGTCCGTCTTAAAACAAGAGTCAGGAGCCCAAATGAACATTGAAATAGTTTTTTCTTGCTGTAATCATTCCTCCTGTTCATACTGACCATTAGAAGATCCCTTCATAATGCACTTAAAATATAAGTGATGGGTGACAAAATCTGTAAGCCTTCTGTGCAAAAATGTATTTAAAAGTTTATCTGAAGCTAATATGAAGCTTCAGTGTCCAAATGAGTAAATCAAGTAGAGTCTTTTTAGTGCCAAAGTCCCTCTTTTTGGCTGGACTGGCCACAGACCAGCCCTATGACCACGATTGTCTGTAAGTGAGTGAGTGACTGAGGGATGAAGTTACACCATTGGTCGGCTGGCTGAGTGTTGGAGTTGCCCTATTGGCCGTTGCTCTTTCAAAATGAATTGGCGTGAGATGATGGAAACGAACACTCTGACGCTCTCAGCTCCAGTGTTAAATGCAGAGAAGTCAGTTAAACGGCTGTTTAAACAGAGGCATACCAGCGTCTCTGCGCCTCCTCCTCTACCACCTGGTGTGATCGACTCCTCAGCTGGCAGCACTATCAGCAGCCAGCAGGAGACACGCTCTGTGGTGTGTTTGGATTTTATAACTGAACTAACACCAGGACTTAAGCTTTTTATTTCTGACATTTTCACATCACAAACAATGAAGAACAGCAGTAACACATGAGTCTTGCGGGTAAAACATGCAACTCATGTAGCTGTTATATCAGTTTGGTGAGGGGCGGCTGCTCTGCAGGTGCGCTTTATTTGACTAACTGCAGTAACTGGGCGGAGATAAGACCCCTGAATTTGCACCCAAAATGCTGTCAAAACTTTCATTTATAGTTTCTACTACAGCCTCCGTGATCATCGTCCAGGAAAGAGGCAGAAAAAAGGCGTATTAGGGCATGAGAGAGAGCACAGAGTTAAAGCACTCCAAATAACAATCACTCTAACAAAACACTCAATGCAGAGTGAAAAACAAGAGACATCCGCAGAGTGAAACAGATGACAGAGCAGGGGGAGTTAATAATAATTAGAATAGTTATAATTAGAGGTAAAATCAGTTCTCTTTCAAATCAAACATCCCAAGATATGAGTGGAAAGTGTTGTTCTTGCAACTGCATTTATAACCTCTTTTTGACTCAAATGTAGCTTAACCATGTCATGTGATATGTTACTTCAGTACACTTTAACAATAAATATTACTGAGACCACAACAGAAAATTACAGATGAACATTTAATATCCAGGAATTCACATTATTGACACTACCACTGACTGTCCCTGTAACACACTGGCCACAATCACACAGCCATATACTAGGTTTTGACCTAGTCTTGTTGTTATTGTACTTCCACCGCAGCTCAATAGGGAAACACTGTTCGAAGAAACACAAAGAGGGATAAACTTTGAAAAGCATTTTTGCACTAAATGACTGTGTGGACACACTGTGGATTTTGGCCTCCATCACTTACATTGAAAGTACATTTGAAGGGGATCTTTTGATAGCCAGTATTAACAGGAGGAATGATTACAGTGAGGAAAACCTCTTTCAGTGCTCATATGGACACCTATCCTGTAAGTACATAAATGTACAATTGGTTGCATTTCATGATTTTTTTTTGTCATTATCCCTCTTAATGAACACTCAGCCTGAAACACCCAAACACGTCAAATATTTATTCATGTATTAGTTTAGAATTTAGCACCCAGGCTATGCTGTATATCTTTGTCACAACTGTTTAAAAACTACATTATTTTGTTAGAAGGTTTTTGTGTTTAAAAATTGTGTTATTAGGTTTTTTACCCCACATTTTTTATATCAGTTTCAGCTTTAAACAACAGGCACCAGCTGAACTCTACCACACTGTATTCTTGTGTGTAACCGAGTGTGCGGAATCTATTTCACCTTTACTGCTTAAAGAGAGACCTGAGTGTTCACTACCTCTTTGCCTTTCTTCAGCTCAGACCTGTATTCACACTCAGACACTTTTGAAGATGACGGACTTGTCTGTGTTGGAAGGACAGCGCTGAGTATCCTCTTACAAGCCAAACCACACACAGTTATGTCAGCCAAGGCACTTTCAGCACAGTCAGTTTGAATAGCACCTGATGGATCAAGGACCACCCATAACAGCTCAATACACACACACACACATGTGCACGTGCACACACACACACACACAGTGCCTTTTCCCTAGTTCAATGTGGCATATGAGATCCAGGCTCTGCCATAAGGCAGCTTGGATTAAGTGTTACCAAATGTGCGTCTTCCAAATGAGGTTCGAACCATGAGGCAGTGATCGCAGCTAAATATGCTGTAGTCGGCTGTTTGTTAATGATTTAATTGGAGCAATGCTGTCTGTCAGGCTTGTTGTGGGCCTCTCTGAAGGTTTGAATTAGTGAGTGTGGGGTTTTTAATTAAATAATGACTATGAGTTTGTAGTTGGAGGTCTTCATGGGTTCATTTGGTTCCTAATAACCAAGAGCTGACCAGGGACCAACCTGAACCTGAGTCAGGCCATGTTCAATTGATATATTTCTATTATATTGTTGGGTTGAGTTGGGTCCTGTTGTATTGCTGCAGGTCTTAGGTCTGTGTGTCAATATGGCCCCATTTACACTTGGTATTAACATGTGATCTGTATCTGGACAATGACATCCCATCAATGGATCTTTGAATTCATACCAGGCATTCAAATGCATTCTCGTTTTCTCAACTGTGATTACACTGGATTTCAATATGTTAATTAGCTAGGTGGACTTGGTCAACAAACATGTCACATCCCAGGTCAAGGAAACTGCTGCCACGAATGGGCGTCATTCACTTTTTGTGAAGTTAGACTTCAAGCTACTGTAGTCTGTAGTTTTTGTGGGGATTTTTGTGGGGCTTGCATAAGCTGGCAGGAAGAAGTGGAGCTAGGTGACCTTTCAACTTACTGGGACAATTTCTTTCTTATGAATGTGGTCCCGCTGTACAGATTTACACCTGATTGAGATCCAATTACAATGTGAGCCTGACCACCTCCAGATGTGGTCTGGCCAATGCAATCACATTCTGGTCAAAGTGTGTTCTGAGTGCATTTACACCTGCATTAACATGCATTTTTTCCTTATCCAGAAAAAGCATCCAGATACAGATCACAAGTTAATGCCAGGTATAAATAGGGTATTCGTCTAATCGCATCGCAATGGAGTCTTCAGCTCTGATTATGTGGTGCATCATCATCCTTATCATTACAGGAGAGAAAATGTGTGAACAGAAAAAAATGACATGTATTGGTGCTTTTCAACTGTGACTGCCTGTTGATTGGTGGAGCAGCATGTTGCTCTGCTGCCAGTATTGATGTTCTCTCTCAGGGTGGACCACATATCAGATTGGATCTTTTCAAACTGGGACTGTCCTTGAGTCCCTTTCAGATTGGGTCTCCTTAAAAAAGTATGAAGGTTGGGTTTAGGGTCCAAAATTGGACTTTGAGATTTAATTTGAGGGTGTTAACACACACATCAGTCCAGTTGTCCATTTTTATACATAGCCAATTTTAGTGGACTGAAAGTACTTTTTATCTTCTATCAGGCCTGTACTGCAGCCATTTCCACTTCTTAGTTATTTTGAGGTTTTCAATCTGGCCTTCTCAACAATATGACACTGTTTGGCCATAAAAATCTTTTAGGTGCCTTGTTTATATGTTTAGGATTGTCCTGCTATATTGTCCTAAAATTGTCAGACTGTATATACACATATATACACTACAGGAGTCCTACACTCTTCAATGAATATGGATGGGACACCCTTGAAGCTGAAAGTCAGCACTGTTGTGCTGCAGTACAGAGCCAAAACACCAAAATAAAACATGTAACTGTCCAAAAAGTAACAGAGCGCACTGTATATTTATGTGTGAGTGAAATGAGGTCACAGTGTCATCACCTTCAGCTTTTTGTGCCTCCACTAAGCCAAGCTGCCTTCCTCCAGGTCTGCTGGGACAGTGAAGGTCACATGACATGCATGAACTTGGACTAACACTGCTGACTGGCTCTGGTCTCCTCACTAAGCCTCTCCTTCTAATCTAAACAACAGCCTGATCTAATCTATCTAATTCTTAAGTTTGAGACTAGCAGCAGTTTTAAGCCAGAAAATAGTGGCTCCACATTGTGGTCGGATTGCTTTTATCTTCTGTGAAACTTTAGGGTTGGCGGCGTCCACATACAGAACCCTTTGTATAGTTTGCTCTGGGAAAGGAAGTCGCCAATTCAGGTTCTGCTTATGTTGCTTTTCAAGAGTCATATCACGTAAAAAATTGCAAGCCATGTCCTTTTGTGTCTTCTAGACGACAGAGTAAACAAGCTCATTCATTTTCATTGTGTCAACATAAGCTGTATAATTTACAAGAGTTTAATTATGTGTAGAAATGCCAAGTTGCAGTTTTTGCTCTTGTCATTGGACTGGAGTGTGAGATTTAGCTGACAAGCAAAGGCTCCAGCAGTAGTTTTGAGTAATAGCTCTCATCTCAGAAGAGAGCAGTGTATCAGTTGTCGCTTTAATGTCTCAGTGTTTGTCATATGAGAAAACCTTGATATGTCTAGTGTTATTCTATACTCTTATTGTCAACAAATCCCATTGAGATAAAAAGCAACAATGTGTTAGTCTGTCTTTCTCTAGACTTCCCTGTCTAAGCCTGGAGCCTATTGGTTCCTACTAAATACATTAATCTTTAAAAACAGGTTACAAAGAGAAAGTCTCATTTCTAAAATGTTTTTTGAACAACAATGCAGGTCTATGGCACAGAGGAATAAGCTACATCAATGTTGGGATACACAGACAATACTTGTTGGTAGGATAGATTAGTTGTTGGTTTTGGTGTTTTCATGGGATTTGCTTACTATGAGAAATATATAGAATATCACCAGACTTATCCTGTAAGTATGCAACATGTTTCACATGCAGATTGTTTATGTAGGAAACCTACAAAAGATAATTTGGCATCACCAATCAGAATAAAATGTGTTTGAAAAAACTGAGTAAACATTTAAACAGGTTTTTACTGCACTTCCAGAACTTAATGTTATAGAAGGGACTTAATTCACCTGGCACCAGTCAAACTGACGTATGAGTGTTGGAACTTGCATCTTTTTTCTTCTTTCTTTTCACCAGACGACAAAAGGGGCCCCCATCTTGAATTTCCTCCCTCAGTTGTTTTGACTTACACTGAGGGCCGAGCTAGCTAAAGCTGAGACTGCAGCACTTACACTCACACACACACACATAAACATACTGCAAGGCCTTAGTTGAGTTTTCGCTGCTAATCACTCTCATATGTGCAGGGGCCAGTGGAAGGCGTGTTGTTTTATCTCACGTCATCATCTGTGCGTATGGCTGTGTGCATGTGCTGCCGGTTAACACTAAAACACTGAAAGTCTCTAACAAGTAGAAAAGACCGTTATTGTCTATAAATGTGCCAACTGATGTGAGTATTGTGGGTGGCTGTGCACATGCATGAGTGTGTATGCGGTCGGTCGAGTCAGAACGTCAGCTTCGGCTTGAAGATACGAGTGGATTAAGAGCTTAGAGACACACTCCTCCAGAGCTTTACACAAAAACCCCCTCCAGTCCCTTCACAGGATTCGGGGTGACTTAATCTCTAATTTATTCTTCTCTGTGCCAGATCCCCATTGCTAGGAAAGCCCCAACTAGCATCAAGGTATTGAGATGTATTTTTAGCCTTGTTAGCGGTGTAGCTCTAGGGAAGACAATATCAGTCGACCACCATGGATTGCTATGAAATTCAGTACAGACATTCAGTGTAACCCTAACCCTAACCCTAACTCTCAGCATGAATTGTAACAACTTTGGTGTCTGATTTGATGGGTATATGGTATATTTATTTTTAGACAACTGATGTGGTGCAGATCTCTGGATATTTTTGTAATGCAACTATTCTTTGTGTGCTGCCATTGAGATTTCTGTAAAGTAGTTCCCCCACCACAGCCTTCCATATGGCTGGTGTAAATCCCATTTGCACTATGTTTACGTCTGGTCGCCAGAGGCAGAGAGGTTTCCCTGCAAAACCCACCACTGACATGAGTCAATCCAGTGGAATACGTAATCAACCCTCTGTTACCTCCTTCTCCTATTATTTACAATGAGGAGAGAGACGCACCTTGTAAACACTTGCACAAATGACACACGAACTGCGACTCCAGCCTGATGCCCCCTGCTAAACGATGCTTGTGTTTTGGGCGCTGGAAAATCAGGTGCAAAAGCTTTATTAAATCTGACCTTGAGTTTGCATTCAGGTGACAGTAGTGTCTGCACTGGTGTGGGCATTTTGCTTCAGGCACAGGCTAGAATATGAAACACACACCAGGAAGGTGGGTTTGAAGGATTATCAAACACAAAGAAACTCCTGTGAGGCAGGATTTTACAGCCCTGAAAAACGACACGGCAGCTATAATTTCCTCCTCCATCTTGATGTTTGTTATCAGTAGAATTACCACATTGTTACTAGCTACATGCTACAAAGTATTCTGTCTTCTATGTGTGTTTGCATACTTGATTGACCAACACAGTGTGTTGCCGGATGACATTGCAGCACATGATCGCAGCCTGTGTTTTTTTGCCTGGAGCCCTTTGCAGTGTCAAAAATGAATTAAGAGGTTGCATTTTTGAGGCAGTGCTTTATCTGATCTGACAGCCGTAGAATCAGACGAAGCCAGAATTTTAAATATCCAATGGGATCCCAATCATCCACATGTTTCAAACAGTGTTTCAGATATAGATGTCATGTTGATTGTAATGCGATCAGGAAGACAGAAACAGGTGTGTGGGAGCTTGTCTGTGACTCTGTGATCTTGACCCAAACTTAGATTCTTCTTTAATCCCGGAGTCATTTTGGTTACCGACTCCCAAGAACTTTGGATAGATGAAGAGACATGAGGTGAAGAAGGATCGCAGGGAGAAAGGCAGGGAAAGACAAAAGATAAGGACTAAAGAGGCAGATACAGAGACATTTGAATAGGGAGGAAGAGTAAAGAATCAGATGAAGGATTGATGCCATGTCCTGTTTGCTGCTTTGTTCACTTGATTGTTGATCATAAAATCTAATGAGGCACAAGTTGGACAGTTTGGGCCAAGATCTGTATTCCTGTTGGACAGATTTCAGGTTGTACAGTGACAGCTTCAGCATATGTCGAGTCATTGTAAACAAATCAAGCTGTGTGTGTGACAGTGCAATGTGCTGTACAGTAAATACCCTTTAAGATCCCTATCATTCCTGTGTTTGGTGTCTTGATGCCAACTACATGTCAGGGAAACATTGATTCTAATGCGATCAGGCAGTGTGTGTGTGTGTGTGTGTGTGTGTGTGTGTGTGTGTGTGTGTGTCAGGACGTCTTTGCCCTGGGATCCAGATTAAACCTGCAGTGGAACTTTCTTGATCCCGCTCTCTTTATCTCTTTAGACAATCCGAGCCACGCTAGGACGAATGACGAATGTTTACATTGAGTCCAAATCCTTTCAAGTCCTTTATCCTCAATTTAGTTTTAGCTTTTAACAATTTTATGTCAAAATTAAATAAATGACTTAATATTCAAAGGTAAAACTCAGAGAATGACATGCAAATACCTGAATATACAGGACATATTTGCTATTAAGCTAAATAACGAATTTATCTAATAAACATACTGTTGTACATTGCTCTTTGCTAGTGGTTGCTGTGGTGTATTCTGTTTGGATGCAAAGCAAATTTTAACCTCACAGGCGAGTCTTTGACTCAGTTTGAGTGATTCTGCATCTGTGATACATTTTATCCCGTCTTTTCATTGATTTAACATGCAAAATTTGCTTCATGTTCAGTCTGCACAAAGCTTTAGACATTGAGTATAACAAAGCGAGGTACTTTACTAACCCAAACCTACTTGGTGTTTCTTCCTCTGTTTATTTTCACTTATAGTGTCATGAAGGTGAAAAGAGAATGATGCAGAAATGATGGGAGTAACAAAATATCAATATCTGTTTGTTTCCTATTGAGTAGTTTACTTCACATAAAGGTGATATTGTTTCAATCTCATTTTTTTTGTGTCACTAAATTAAAAAAGACATATGAACAATCATCAAGATGATAAATGTGATACAAGATCAAGTCAAGTCAATTTTATTTGTATAGACCAATATCACAAATCACAAATTTGCCACAGGGGGCTTTACAATCTGCACAGCAATACAAATTTCTCTGTCCTTAGACCCTCAATTCAAAACAAGGAAAAATGCCCTAAAAAAAAACTTAAATGGGGAAAAAATGGAGGAAACCTCAGGAAGAGCAACAGAGGAGGGATCCCTCTCCCAGGATGGACAGACGTGCAATAGATGTGCAAAGAATAGAACAAGAAAGACAAATTACAGCAAGGACAAACAGGATGACAAAATTATAATGGATTTATAATATATATGAAGAATGTGATCAAGAGGATGCTGAGCAACTATCAAGTACCACCAAAAACAGAATAGGACCTGAGCCATGCAACCTCCATCACCATGGAGACCTGGGAAGAGAACAGACGACACATATACAAAATTAAAAAATGGTTAAACTTGAAAAACTTTAGCACATTTTATACCTGCTCTATAAATGTTGCCTCCATTCAAATATCAAGAAATATTGTGAGTGAATGGATAATTGAGAATATTGTCAAGTGTATCATACTTTACCCCGAACTGACTGTGTCACTACACCTCTAATGTTTCCTTGTAACTTGATCCTAACATTTAGGAAATGTCACCTCTTTGGTCAAGTAGAAACTGTCCTTTTGCAAAGGCCAGTGAGACTCATGAGACAGAACTTGTCCCTGTTCTGCCCCTCTGTTACATGGAGGGTTTCTGGCAACAGCCAAAGTCTGCGGTGCCAGGGACAAGAAGACTGTGTGTCCTTTTCCAAACTGCCCACGGCCTCAAAGCACAAACGAAATGGGACAAGTCCCACGAGAAGTCAGATAAGGACCGTAGGAAAAGTGGAAGAGAAAGAATGAGAGAACATGGAGATAGGGAGATACAGTGAGATTGTGTTCATGCAAATATGAACAGGTTGGCTAAAAATGACAGCTTTGGGAGCATTTCTGTTGTAGTTTTGCAGTACCTATGCCAAGGGCTGAGCTTTTCCAGGTCAGGGGTTCAGGGAGAGGCTACACCTGAATGCATCGCTCCTGCTGTGATCTGGAACATTCCTCTGGGCTTCAGTAATGACCTCCTAATGGCACTAATGAGCCCCCACAGAGGAGCCCTGCTCCACATGGATCTGGTGGAGAGGAGGGAGGGGGACAGGGGTAGAAAGGTAAACACTGAAATTGGAAGCAAGATTGAGTTGATGTAGATGAGTGCAATGAAGGACGGGAGTGAAAGATCTGGTGGGTAGAGGGAAGAGGAGAGGGGAGAGATGGAGAAAACCTGAAGGAAGAGGTAAACAATGGAAAGAAAAAGAAAGGTATAAGATAGAAAAAACAGCCTGGAATCCCAAAGAGTTATCTTCATATCGGATGAAGCTGCAACACAAAAGAGACAATGTTCAGTGTCATCACAGGAAGTACCCTGTCCTTTATTTTTAGCGAGCAGGAAAAGAAAGGTCGTGGTGGTGGATGAGTGTTTAACGTAATCTGGAAATTTCTAGAATTGTCAGCCAAGAGTGTTCTGTCTGGCTGCAGGGATAGACAAAAGGATCAGGAAGTTATTTTATATCATCTGAACATTCACAATCATCTAGCTTCCTTCTTTTTATCCCTCTACAAATGTTCTCAAATTCAACAAGCTTCAACATGCAGATCATAATTTAATCTCTCCTTCACCATGTCTTTCTCTTCTCCTTTTTCCTCTTCTCTTTGCTTCCTTCCCTCCCTCTCTTGTCTTATCTTGATGCTGTTGTATGTGGAGGTGAGTTATCCATGGGCGAGCTCCAGGATCCTTTCCTCGTCAGCGTCCACCTCATCGCTGACCCCGGCCAGGGCAAGTTCCTGCAACGCGCTGCAGATGCTGTCTTGGCATGGGTTCACCCCGAGCTGCATCTCTTCAGAGTCTCGGAGCGTGCCTCAGTCTACCAGCCACCCTGGCCCAAGCGCCATCAAAACAGCAGCCAGACTGCAGCCTGCCAACCGGCACTGGCGGTCATCTTGTTCCTCCAGGAGGCATGCGGCGGCGAGGAGCAGATATTGATGCTGCACCGCGCTCTGCAGCAGCCGCCATGGCGCTACCACCACACTGAGGAAGTGAGCAATGGCCGGCGGATGCTACCACTGACACCATGCAGTCAGGACTTTTTCACTCTGGCTCCTGGCACGCCGCTCTGGGCCGTGCGGCAGGTCCACTATGGGAAAGAAATAGTGCGATTTACTATTTATTGCCGCCATGAAAATTACGTCGACATGGTGCGGCTGTACAAGCTGCTGCTTCAGCGCAGAGTAGCGCAGAAGAAAGAGGACTTTTGCTTCTTTGTGGTGTACTCCAATCTGGATATGGAGATCCAGATGTCATTTAAGAGGCTCCCGCGAGGTCAGAGTCCAGTGACGCTGGACTCAGCAGTGATGGAGGTGAGGGTACGAGACGTGGGGGCACTGGTGCCCCTGCTGCCAAATCCCTGCAGCCCAATCAGTGAGGTGCGCTGGCAGACAGAGGACTACGATGGAAATAAGATCCTCCTGCAGGTGAGAGTGCTTTGGGTTGGTGCCATGTTTTACTTGTGCCAAATGTATCTGGTGTTTTTTAATAAGTAGTGTCATGAGTGTCATCAAACAGGATGTACACTCTTGTACCCAGGTTACAGTGATGACCTGCAACACCCAGGACATTTCCCAAAACCGGTTAGTTAGTTAGTTAGTTAGCAGGATATCTCAAAAACCACTGAATTGATCTCAGGTATGTGATTGAATGTTAATCTATACTCCAAGGAACAGTTGATTCATTTTTGGCACAGATAGCACCACCATCGAACAAAATACTTCTTTTAGTGACCCCTGAAACATGAGGTTTAAAAGTAAAATGCTTGTTTCCCCAGATTCCCTAGATCAAGTCAAATCTGTCAGTACTTGTCATTTTCCATTATTAAAATCACAAGTTTTATCCATAAAGCTCTATTCTCTTTCAGAGCACTGCAGCCGTCATGCAGAGCAGAATAGCCACAGAGGAGGATGGTTTGATTGTCCTGTCTACAACCTGTATTTATGATTGTGTACAAGACAAATGGAGAAAAAAGGCAGAGCCTTAGGTGAAAGAAAAAGAGAGAGAAAGACAGAAAAAAAGTTCAGAACAGGACGTAAAATAGACTTTCAGCCAAATATAAAAAGCTCATACAGCAGACAAAGGAGCATTGAGCCTCTTCCACTTTTTACATTCCATCCATTCACCCGTTAATTTATCCATCCATCCTATCACCCACACTGTAAAAAGTTTGAATGAACGTATCTGCTGTACCTCCTTCACTCAAATTACATAAAAATGCATGCTGTTAGAAAGCACGCGTGAATGAACACACACACTCACAGAAAGACACACCCCCACACAATGGTCCTTGTTTGGAAGGTATCAGTTTCAGAGGGGATATCTGTCCAGGCTGTGGGAGATAAGTAGTTTTGAAAGTTCAAGGCGATTAAGCAGCAGTCCATTACTGGGATTGGAACAGCACTGAGGGAAACAATAAGTTAATCTATCATGACAAAGGACCATATGCATGATGCTTAACTGCCACCTGGCCTAAAGTCATGTGGTCCTCCACACTGAAACACACTGCATTACACTGTGTCATAACCAAGCCACAACTCCCATGGCTTAAAGCCAATGTGGAAGTGTCCTAATTGATGGCCATTAGATGCTGACTCCCATTCAAAAAGCATCAACTTCTCTCTAGAAATACTAAGTCAATCTTTTCTCTCAATGAGTCATTATGATCTCAATCTCTAAATTCAGGCCCTCTAATGGTGGTAATTTTGGAAATTATCGCTCTGTTAATAAGATTTGAAGACTTAGTAGCTTTGATGTCTGCTGTGTGGGCCTTGATTGATAGCTGTGATTGACAGTTGGCTCAACTGCTGGTCTCCCCGGCTCTCCTTGTTTTTTTCCAACCTACACAGATATTCATTTAACTAATCATATGACACAGGAACAGCCGCAGATCCTCACATTTTAGTAACTGGAACCAGGGTATTTTTGTTTGAAAAATGACTGAAACAGTTACTTGATCATCAAACTAGTTGCTGATTAATTTCTGTCATTTAATTCACTGCCTAATCATTTCACCTTTTAATGGAATCAAAGCTTTGGAAACATCAACCAAACACCACAACCAAGCTGGTGAAGTAGATGAAGAATTCTGTTTATTAACTTCAATCACACATTTCTCTGCCTCATTGTACTGTTTTTGGCTCGCTGAGGTCAGATCTCCGGCTGACCTGGCTTATCCCAAGATAACTGAAGCTTACAAGAGTAAGGGTCTGATCATCGCCATGTCAACAACCTCATTACCCAGCACCCCCCGCTGCGGCTCCTCACCAGCATTGTAGCTTGTTGTCCTCACGGAAAACTGGACAGATCCTGTCATGTCGTATCATGTCACACAAACATGCACAGACATAGTTTTAGTAAATAACAAATGAGTGCAGTTGACCTGCAGCATCTCTGGGATAGCAGCACACACATATGTGTCCTTCTTTAACCTCCCTCGAGTGTCATTACGCTGTAAATCACAGCCTCAACAGTAGACGACATCGCTCAGTGCCTCTTACTTTGTTGTGTGGGGGAGGTAAGTGTGCAGCCAGACAACCAGAATGAAGGAAAGCTACAGAGCCAGAAAGAGACAAGACAAAGTGAAGAAGAGAGCAAGAGAAAGATAAACAGAAGGAAGTGGACTGTTGAGGAGAGGGAGGAACAGAAACAGAGGGGAGAGGTAGTTTATAAAAGAAAGGAGAGACGCTGAGCAGGGAGGGAAGGAGGGGGAAACACTGGGGCATTGTTACACTCTCACTTTTTTCTCCACACACACACTTGTACTTTCATACATGTGAGGACCCTCATTTGACGTGATTCCCAAGACCCTTGATCTAACTCTAACCATCATAACTACATGACTAACCCCTAACCCTTTCCTTAACATTAAAGGAGCAGTTCACCCCAATTACAAAACACATTTTCTCACTTATCTCTACTGGAATCTAGCCATGCTGATAGTTGTTAGTTCATTTGTCCAGGCTTTGAAACATCTGTCTCTGAGATTTCTGCATCTCCTCCAAAACAGTGGAGGTGACTTTTGTTTGTGGTCTACTGTTGTGTTTGTACTTAGGTACAGTGGTGCAGGGAGCTAAATGCTAATGCATTTTAGTTTAGCATGTTAACATTTGCTAATTAGCACTAACCACAAACTACAACTGAGGCTGATGGGAATGCCATTCGTTTGCAGGTATTTGGTCATAAACCAAAGTATTGGATGAATAAAACGTTTGACCTGAAGTCAGGGGATCACTTCTTCCTGAGGGGAACAATCAGGAGACCAACATGCTGCTAGCATTACGACTCCAGCATATCTTGAATTAGTTGATAGATCCCCTCCAGACATGTATTAAGACACATACAAATACTCTGCTTGGAACAATAATGCATGTCTGATATGATTTTTCCACAAAAAAGCATCACTACCACTTTAAAATCCTAAAAATGACACCTAATCTTTCTCCCTCATTAAAAATGTCAGAATCTATGAATAAGCAGATATATATCAGAAGTTCAACTGATGGGCACAAGGTGTCTCCTACTTCACTGTAAAATCACTTCTCAGTGTTTGTGCACTGGAGGCTTTGAGTTTCCATATCACACTTGTATAAGTTGAATATTGGACCAGGATTAGCTCCAATTCAGTTGTGATGTCACAACTCATGCTCGTAGGCCCACCCCTTAAAATCAGATTTTCAGGGAGCTCAAAGAAACTTTCCACTTTCAGCAGATGAATGTGAAAACAATCTCTGCACATAAATCATTCTGCAAAGTGACACTCAAACATTCAACTGAAGGAACAAGAAGAAAAACATATTTTTGAGAGGAGGGAGGCTTTAAATATTTTTCAGAAGCAATTTCTTTGGTAGAGAATAGTTCCAATGAAAACTTTGAAATGAAAACTTTTTTTGTAATTTGGGTAAACTGACCTTTTAATGTAAAACTAATTCTAACATGAACTCTAATCTTCATAAAACAAGTGAAAAAAGCTTATTTCAACTTATTTCAAGATTTTTCAAGAATCAAGTGTAATTTTTCTTGATTTTACTGCAGCAGTTTGGCTCATTTCAAGGTACACTCATTTCTGCAAACTTTTTGAAACAAGTTCTTTGATAAAATATTTGAAACTCAAGATTCACTCACTAGATTTTTCCCAATGCTTTTGGCTGTGTGTCATGGCCGCCACCTTCTGCTTTCAGGTCAATTATGTCTGTATCTGAGTCCTAAAAGTCTTATTTTCTTAAAACAAGACAATCAAATCTGCCAGTGCAGTGAACTAATAGCCTTGTTGACTTGGTAACACTTTGTTTTTTTTAACTCAAGGTTCACCTTCAAGCCTTTCCCGGCTGTGTTACATGGCCTTCTTTAAGGAATGGAACTTGCTCATTGTCATCATGTGATCGAAGTATGGAGCTTTGACATATGACAACAGGTGGTCATTATACTCAGGTCACACCTGAGCAAGTTCCATTCACTGGAGAAGGCCATGGAATAGATCAAAAGCTCTGGTAAAAACTAGTGAGTAAACAGTGGGTTTATGTATTTCATCACAGATATGTGTTGCTAAGCATGTGTTGATGAATGAGTCTCCATGCTCAGGTTGAAACAAGTAGTTTGTGCTTGAGACAGGTTGAACTTTACTGCACTGGCAGATTTTTTGTTTTAAGAAAACAGACTTTAGGACTCAGTTAAAGACAAAAAATATCTAAGTGGGTAGTAAGTAAAACTTAATTTAACACATTTCAGAAAAAGACACTACAACATACAAAGTGCTTTGCAGAAGGGAAAAGGCACAAGGGAAATAAAAGAGATAGACAAAAAGATGTTTTTAGCGGGACATGCAATCTCTCACAGTCATACTCCACAACAACCTCATCTGTCACACAAACACACACATTATGAAAGACAGCAATATTCTCTCACAGCCATTATTTGGCAGAAGCAGCAGATAATTAGAGCTGCTCTGATTTTCAGCCTCAAGGAGACACTCACATAAACAGGTGTCCTCTTAATGAGCAATTAGCGTAACAAGGTGCATGCTGTCACTGTAAATAGAAATATTCTGGTCAGTGGACTCACATTTTTGTGCTTTTCATGCCAAGATGGTAGCCTCTGACATTTTTTTATTATTCAAATTATATGTTGATTTTATGTTTCCTGCAATATGTTGTTCTTTGTTGTGATTGGTGCATGCCTGTGTTCTACCGTAATATATGAAACCTTACACACCGTTCAGACTGTTCAGGTCAATTTACATTTGAGAGCAGCCTGAAATTTTATGACTTTTCAGAAAGTGATCCAGAATATACAAAAATGGAAACATTTCTACTGTTTTGTTTTGTTTTTTGTTTTGTTCTGTTTTGTTTTGGTGCAGCTGGTACACGTTTTCATACATAGTTTTTTGGGTTAATTTTGACCTAAATTTATTGGAAAAATTCAAAAATGATGATTCAAAAATGTTCAGTCTCACCAGCAGTCCAAAGCCAGAGACAGAGAGAAACAGACTTTCAGCCAAATATAAAAAGCTCATACAGCAGACAAAGGAGCGTTGAGCCTCTTTCGTTTTTACATTCCAACAGACAAAAGGAGAAAATCTTCACATCCTCAAATCCTCAGTGTTTTATATTTTGACTGAAAAATGACTAAATGATGACTTAAATGATTAACTGGTTCTAATTTTCTCTTAGTTGATTAATAATTTCAGCACTATTCAGGATAATAGTTTTAAAGTTATATGCACTGTATATTTGGATATGAGCAATCATGAGCAAGAATACTTATTCATGTTAGAAATACAGACATCGTTTGTTTCTTGCACTGACTTGTCTGTCATGAGGATGTGGTAAATCACAGTTTAACTTTCTCAGGAAACCTAAAGATTTGCTTCCTTGATATTTATTGTTGGTGAACCTGAACATATGGAAATGTGCAAACTCCCCTCCGCCCTTGTTGGAAATAATTGTCCTGAGGCTGCTGTGTGGAAAGTTACTGCTTCTGCCTGTTTGGTTGGAAAGCTGGATGACAGAGCAGACATCAGAACAGCAACATGGAGAAACTATCTGCTTCGAGAGGAGGAGGGAGGTGTGCATTTTAATACTTACAGAGAGGGGAAACCTAGACAGGAAACTAAACTGACAGAGCAATGAAATGAATCCTGCTGCATGTTAAAAACAAGAACATTTCCACATTTGTGTCAGGAGAAAAGTATCTGCCACCATGTTGCTGCATATGTTTCCAGACCTTAACTTTGTAGACGATGATCAGGCTGTAGATTTGTGGCATAGCACAGATTTTCTGAACAGCAGTCTCTCTGTGTTTTGAGATACTTTGGGTCTATAAATGGAGGTGTGATACACACAGGACTCATCTGGACTCTGATGACTTCTCCAGCTGCTGGTGTGATTCATAAAGTGGCCAGGGCTGAAAACAGGGGGCCTGTGGAGGCTTTAGTGAACCCTGGGGTTCCCTTGTACACCTTCCTCCCTCACTCTGCAGCCTGTATGTTGCGTGAGGAGCTTGGTTGCATGAGAGACCTACTGAGGGAGGTTAATAGTCTTGAATATGCATCGCTTTACTTTCGTGTCCCCTCATATTTCACTACATTTATACAACAAAAAAGAAGACGGGAGACATCCTGTGCTGTCTCACACTGCAAAAATCCCTCTATGCAAACAAGCTAATCAAGAGAAATTTGCTAGCATCCAAAAAAAAGAATCAGCCAGAGGTAGCAGATTTCTTGAAATTAACATAAAAATCTGGCCATTTCAAAACATTGACGTACCACAAAACTACTTAAAAATACTTGATATGAGAAAATACATGTAATAAATATTCACACCACACACACCCAAGCTTCATCCCTATACAACAAGGCTCACTCAATGTGTTTCAAGAGTTGTCTAGAATCAAAATTATAGAAAGTGCAATTTTTAAAAATACTTGTGCCCTCATCTGCTGAAGTCAACTACAAATTAAAGTAAGACTATAACTTCTGAGAAAAGAAGTTCCTCTAACATGTGAAAAGTTGAAATGATACACTCAGCAGAGTGCAGATCTCTGCAAGGTGTGTACAGTCAAGATGGCAGCGAAGATAACAGAAATTTTTTTCAGGATTTATTCATTATGTATCATACCTAACTTTAGTGGATCATAACGTATCAGGCATGGATGAAACCAAGCTTTTCTATTGATGTCAGTTTTTGAGCCACAACAAAGGCCAAATTGTGGCCTTCAACAGATTAGGTGAGCTTTGTTTTTAGCTAACCAATTGTTGGAAATGTTATGTTGTAACGCATATTGTAAAATGGTGAGGACTGCTGAAAGGACGAAAGTGTAAACTTTACAATAGGCTCATAAGGAATCACATTATAACATAAGTTTTTCAAAAATTGTGAATCATCACAACTATGAGATTTCCTTAAGCATACGGTCATAAAGGTGCACAAATAATATTAGTAGTATGTGAGATTAGCTGTGGATAGATACATAGGATACACGCACACATGCACACACAACCAAAGGCATGGTCCCCTCCAGGCTTACACCTGGTGGAAATAATAAGAATGCACCTTTCCTCCATCCAATACACTCAGTGGTCTTGCTGATGCAACCATAGCTGGTCTGGTATGACTAGTAGCTTACGATGGCTAACGTTAGCCTTTGTATCTCATATCACATATCTTGTTTTGGCCACAGAGATTGCTGTTTAAAGGTTCTATATGTAATAATTGTGAAGCAATTTACATGTATTAATGATTTTTTTTATTGCCAATGAGTGAACGGGTAGTAACATAACATAAAAAAATGAGACCTTCCCTGACTTTCTCAGTTGTCTGTAACAGCCTGTGGACTGATTTCTCTGTGAAGGACCTGGACTGGATTTTCCGTGAAAATGCATGCTCCCGAGTGCCTTGCCTCTCTCCTGCTAACCTCAACAAACAACCAGCATGACAACACAACACAACAAAAACGGTGTTATCTGAGTAACACCCTGCAGACATTAGCTCTCCGGTAATGAGACAGCTAGCTGCCTCCATCAACCACTACACATTTCACAACAAAACCGCAGTCTGTGTCTCTAGTGTTCTACTGGTGTTTAGTAAACACAGTTGGTAAAAAAAAAAGTTGGCGGTTTGCAGGTCGGGTCAGGTTCAGGTGGTCGATTATCACATACGGGGGTGGGTGAGGGGGGCTGACTGACTGGGATTGAGAGATACTTTGCTGAATTTCTGATTCTCACAAACAGAACCTTTAACAAATCAGCAAATCCAAGTATAAGATTAATCTTCTTACTTGGATAGATATATACATATTTGTGTGTGTGTGTGTGTGTGTGTGTGTGTGTGTGTGTGTGTGTGTGTGTGTGTGTGAAAATGAAAAAAACATTGTAAATCTTTTTTTTTGTCTTGCCATGGTAGATTCTTGAAATCAACAAAGCCATCTGGTTTTCTCTTACATGAGTGTGACAACATTCAGACTTGCTTCTTGTCAACCCCAGGTGAAAAATTGATTGAATCACCAGTCTCCTTGAAATAGCTTTAATAATTTAATGCAAGGGGTGCTTTTATGATGAGAAATGATTTAGTCATCATAGAATAAGATATGACTTTGTTTCTCAAGTTGCCCATTTTTGCAGTCTACGAAGTCCCTAAATCTCATTGGTTTTCTTTTCCCTCCTGCTCAGGTCCAAAGCCCTCACTTCAAACACAGACAACATCCCTCCCTCACATCCATTGTCCCTGAATCAGCCTCAGCTCCAACCACTTTCACCCGCAGCGCTAGCTCCTGCAGAAACCACCACTATCATCATCGGCTGACATCCCGTCCCCGAGTCCAGCACCACCCCTCCCGCAGCTCCCTCCCTCTGGCCTGTGAGGATCTGGACGAGCAGGAGCAATGGACTGACCGGTGCCACCCAGACAGCTGGAGGGCCCAGTGGAGAGGCCACCGGTCCAGCTCCCTTTTCTCTCTACCCAACCTGGGCTCGGCCAGCTCCCACTCCACCTGCTCCTCTCCTGGGCCTCCTCCTCCCAGCCCCCACCACAGGAGTCACTCCCTCAACAGGTGCTCCTCCCTCATCCCGCCCTTCCGGCTCAATGTGGATGCTCTGATCGGGGCAGAGGAGACAGATGTGGACACAGGGAATAAAGTAAATCCAGGCAGCAGTGTGGACTTGACAGTGGTGTCTGCATACATCAAACCCAGCCTGCCGCAGATTTCTCGACCGTTATCTGCGCCACCTGAAGACATCGGCTCCTTCCTCTTTCCTGGTACCCTGGAGAGCACCTACAAGGCAGCCACACTTGGCCGGACTACTGTTCCTGTCAGAACAAAAAGCTTCACACCCTCTACCTTGCTGGGGTCACATCCTCAGAGCACCTGCATGAACACCAGTGCTGCTCCATCTCTGAGCAACGTTTCCGTAAACCACTCAGACACGTGCAGCATTATTAGTGCACCAGTAGAAGAGGCAGACAAGATAGAAGAAGAAGACCAAGAATTCTACATTTGATCAATTTAATATAAGCTGAAGTAAATCACTGAGGCCAGTAATGACTGACTCCAGAGTTAACACAACTCTATTCTTCCCCCTGGTATTTGAAACTGACAGTATGAACTGGAGCACAGCACAAACTGTATTTAATGTTCTCATGTATTTGTCAATGTTGCTTTTTTTTTGCTTGTAGATGTAAGCTAGAGACACCTTGTAAATGTCAGGTTATATAAGTAAATGACATCATATTTAAAGGACTAATCACTTAACTGTACAGACACAGTATTCAATAAAATTATTTCCCTTTCATGTGTGCTACACCACTTTAAGGGAACTTTCCAACCTTGATTCTCAAAATTGTCCACATGACAAATGTAAGTCCAATATTTACTTACTTTTACCTATTTATACCTATAAAAGAGGCTAAAACACATTACATTTTGATATAAAAACGACATGTCAGCAGCAGAAGATGGAAGAAGCTACTGAAACTCTGGTTAAGGTTGTAAATGCAGTCCAATAGACCCATCCCATAAAACTGCTTATCAATCAATACCATAACCTTGAAATCTTAAATATCTAACACATACACACTCCACTTATTCAGTTTGAGCACAGGAGACTGCAAATGTGCTTATTCATATTTATGCCTCAAGGTTTCTTTACTTGGCAAATTTAAGAGACAGGCTGCTGAATTATATATAAGCGACATTTAAGGGCTCACTTTGGTCTTCAAATGATTATTAAGTTATTTTACCTTTTAAAATTACCTGTTCCATCTTTTAAAGTATATAGTTTGGTGGATAGTGAGGCATGTACACAACATTTAAAAAACGTGAAGTCAGGTCACATACAGAGAAGTTTAAAATACAATCACATTAAAAAATTAATAAGAAGAAATTAAAACAAATTATTACTGGCAAATACATGGATCCTTAACCTGGGAGCAACAAATACTGACTAAAGACTTAACAAGACTCCAAAGAGTATCTGACTTTTATGTCAAAGG
The DNA here is from genome assembly GCF_914725855.1 of Thunnus albacares. NCBI lineage: Eukaryota > Metazoa > Chordata > Actinopteri > Scombriformes > Scombridae > Thunnus > Thunnus albacares. The sequence goes on along the minus strand of NC_058116.1, from coordinate 3,246,769 downwards.
AGCTCAAACATGAGCTATTCCCTAATGTGGAAAGATTTCATCTTGGAATAGTCTACCAAACTGTACAGTAGTTTAATGCAATGCTGCCCTCTTGAGTTGAAGTTTGAGGCTGAAAATTGAATTTTCATACAAGATTTTGACACTACTCTTTGTTACAGTGGTTTTTAAAGAGCTGTGTCTTGGTTTAAAACTAATCTCTAAATGCATAAATACAGACAATCCATCCTTAACGGTGTCAGGACTTATTGGTGCAGTATTGTGTGACAGTACTGTTTCACTGAGGCCTGTAATGCTCCTCTCTGGAGGGACATTTTTAACAACGTCTTGTTTCAGCTCAGCCTGTGAAACCTGCCTCTCTCCACAGTGTGAGCACTTTAACAGGTGTGAGTCTGCTTGTGTGGTCTTCATAGTCTGAAGAGGGAAATCCAATAATGGTGCACACTGGTTGTCATGGCGAAGTCTCCTTGAGGCCTGCAGAGGTGATGTCATCATCGACCAATCAACACAGAGAGTGGTACAACGTATTGCTTCTCCAGTGCAGAGGTTACACATGAAGAAGTCTGGAAAACAGATCAATCTGCAAGTTAAGATCCTTGAGACAGTTTAACATATTCTGTACAACAGTCTAAATTATATTTAGGTCCTTAATGAACATTTGTGCATGAAAGCTGTGCTAGATCTTTCAGAGAAGCATTCTTCAAAAGCAACATACTGATACAGACACAAAGTGTGTTGTGAGTTGCTGAGAATGACAGATAAACTTGTACAGATACAGTATAATCATAACCAATAGTTTCTCTGAGGCATTTATGCAGCTGCGACACCCAATATTAAACCACCATTTTCTAAAGATGTCTGTTACATAATGTTGCCAGTGGAAGTGCAAACACTACCTATCTGATAGTGAAGTGTCAACAGCCATGCTAGCAGCTCTGTGAGGCTGCACCAGAGCTAAATGTTAACATCAGCATGCTAACAAGCTTATAATGACAACGCTAGCATGTGTTGTAGGTCTAATGGTCACCATGTTGGTTTAGCGTGTTGTAAACATTTGCTAATTAGCAGCACAAAACAAAAAGTACAGATGAGGCTGATGGGAATGTCAGCAGGTTTGGAATGTCATGGTAGCACTAGATGAAAGTACAATTCATCCTCTGGGGACCATCAATTGCTGAACCAAATTTCATAGCTATCCATCCAATAGTTGTTGAGATATTTCAATAAGGAACTATAAAGTCAACTTCATGGTGGCACTAGAGGAAAGTCATCAGAATACAATCATGTACATGTTTAGATATATTACAGCATAAGTAAAAACTTTTCTCTGCTGGTGCCACTGGAGGAAAGGTCAGGGGCTCACTAAAGTCATTAGAATGTATCCTCAAGTGGACTTGAATATCTGTTGTAGATTTTATTACACTCACAAATGTCAGCCTCTTTCAATCTGGACCAAAGTGGTGGACTGACTGACAGACCAACATCCCCCTCCCTAGAGCCACACTGCCAGCATGGCTAAAAGAGTTATCAAAAGTTCAGGCATAATATCTTACCTCCTGCAGGGGTCACCGGCATTGCATTAGCAGAAGAGCAGTAGGTTTATAATTGGGTCAATGGGTCATATAGAATTTTTTTTTCTCTTAATTCTTCACAAAGATGAAACACGTCTTCAATTGATCAGTTCAGAAAGATAAAGCATATATGTTGTGCCTGGGAAATAAAAATAACATCTTAAAGCTGCAGCAACTGAATATATTGACCACTAGGGGGCACAAGAAGTCCACAGCAAGCTGAGAGACACACACCCCTGTTTTATCACCATCTTCTTGTTGTCTTGGCTAATGTGAACAAGTTAATAAATTGGACTCATTAATGCAAAATAGACTTAACACATGGTTGTTGGCAATGAAATGAGTTTTTGGAAAGTTTATAGGGGCACAATTGCAGTCCTATAATCAAATCACTGATATTCTTAACAGTTAAGGTGAAAAGAAGGTGCCAAATGACAGGCAAAACCATCACACGTGTCCTAGTAAGGTGTTGATCCACTACACACCTCACCTACAGTTTCACCTCTCCTTGGCATTGCCACTCATTCTTCCAAAACATTTTCCTTCATTTGGTGTTTTGATGAGGGTCATGGAGAGCGCTGTCTGACATGTCGATCCAAAATCTTCCACTGGTGTTCAGTCGGGTTGAGATCTGTTTATGAAAGCTGCAGCACGAGTCACATCATTTTCATACTCATGAGCCCTCATGCCCTGTGTGGAAGCATCTGCATTCATTATGTCTCTTCATTCATTAATTCAGATTTTTCTCTAATTTAGTCCCCTGCTTTTATACTGTGCCTTGAATGCAGAATGCTTGTCAGTTCAGTAGTAAATGGCAGCAGATGGTGCTAAAGTGCAACAGAAACTATTTGAAAAGGCTACAACAACTACTTAATGATTGAACCTGATTCTAAAAAGCTTCATAAACCAAAACCTCCACAGTTAAACTGATACACTGTTAGAATCATCATGATGTCAGACCTTGTAATGGTTGTTTTTCACTGCAGTAAGGTTTATCTCTAACATTCAGATGTTTCTCTGCATGTTCTCAAATTCCTACATATCGTCCCCTCCACCTTCTTGTGCTCAAAATAACAGCCACCAACATTTTTCCCATGGTTCTCCAGAGCCATGTTCCTGCGAGGTGCAGCCTACGTGGGACACGTCCCCTCACGTCGCCCCTCTCCCAGTGCCAGCACTAGTGACTCTAATCCTCCATGGCGTACCTGGCAGATCGCTCTGGCGACACCGGCTCACAGCGCTGCTGGCGTTGTTGCAGCCTGGCCCAGCCCCACACACCAGCATCCCCTCTAATCCCTCCCCGCCTGCCTGCCCAAAGGCCCAGGAGTCCGAAGGGAAGTAGGGCACTGGAGGTGAAACAGAAAAAGTCAATCACAGCCGAGCGTGCTCAGTGCATCTCTGCTCAGTACTGAACTTTATTACTAAACCACTATTCATTCATGCAATTTCCTTTCATAGAGGCTGCTTTAAAACTATGTGGACTGCATATTTTCAGTTTTGCATGTATAGTGAGCTTTTCCTTGCACCTATACTGTTGTAACTTGTCTTCTTCCTTTACTGTTCTTCTTCTTTTGTACTATTTGCCCTTGATCTTTATCCTCTTCTGTTGGGCTTGTTCATCTTTATCATATTCTTTTGTTGCTCTTCTTTTTATTCTTCTTGACTTCTCCCTCTTGTTTTCTTCTGGTTGTCTTGTCTTTCTGCTGTTATTATTCTCCTTCTTCTGTTGTTTCTTCTTTTCGTACTGTTGTTATTCTCGATCTTCTGGTGGTTCTTCTTCCTCTTTTTCTTGACAAAACTTTCACCAGCTGTTTTTTTTTTTGGTTGGATGAAGCTGAAAACATGAGAAAACCACAGAGTTCCTGTGGTTCGTTGTTATTCTACATTGTAAACCCCTCCTCCTCCTCTTCCTCCTCCTCCGTTCATCATCATTTTCCCTGCAAGGTCAAAGGTCACAGGGTGGAGAGGGGACTGGGCTGAGGGGTCTGAATGGAGAGGCTGGGGAAAGTCTCCGCTAGTAAGGGATTAAGTTGCTGCCGTGTGGGGAAAGGTGGAGGTGTCGCAGAGTCACACAGACACCCATCAATTAACATATTTGGTTATGGAAGGAAAAACTCTCATGGAATAATAATAAGCTGCTGGGAACACAGACTGACAGGCACGTGCACCTGTTAGGTATTAGCAGGGGTGGGTCTGTTTTATTCATTTTGAATAGGGGGCCAGAGTGGAGCACTCACTCAAAGAAGAGGGGCGTATTTGGAAAAACAAATAAACACACAGATTCAGATCCCTATTTCCAGGCAATACTAAAACTGTACATATACTGATATGAAATTATATCAATACATAACCAACATTTGTAACTCCGAATACCCATAAGAGTGAGAAAAAGAAAAAGTGTTATTCAACCCAGATCTTACTCATATTTTGCTTTCATTTTGCAGCATTCAACATTTTAACAAGGTATGAGTTTAAAGGTATTCTTTAATGCATTGGCTCTATGCAAAATATGTGGCCTATGTTAACAGTTGAATTGCTTTTGCACAAAACATATATAGCCCCAAATACGCTGTCAGTGGTAAATAAGGGCAGTTATTTGTTGAATTTAGGCTTCAGGAGACACTGAAACACTTTTGTTTCAACATAAGAACAGATACGTGAGCAATGACAGTAACTACTAGTACAATTAAATGTGTCTAAATATGAAAACTTCCCTTGATAGTCCTCTTACAATGATGGAACACAATATTCTGAGGGAATTGGATTTAGAGTTTAAATATAATACAATAAAAAAATGTCCTGACAGTAGGGTCATTTCTGGTCATTTTGTGCCCTGGGCCAGACATTTACTGGTGCCCCGGTGGGAACCGATCTTTTCATAGCCACATTTTTGACTGGATCGCAACAGAGGGAGCCAACCCTATAACTGTGTCTGTCTGTCACTGAGTCACTCACTCACTCACTGGCTGAGTGATGAAACACACTGTACTGGGGTCATTTGTACTCAGCATTAATGATTAACTTGATAGTTACTACATTAAAACTATTTTTGGGTTGTGGATAAGTGAAATAATATATAAAACATATTAAAAAAATAGCCTAAATCTGAACTCAATCCTTACAACAGCACCATATAATCTACACCCAAAACCTGGTGCAATTTATTTTAAGTATAATTAAATGTTTTTCTCATATGTACAGCACCTTGAGTCACAACTACTGTATGAAAAGTGCTATACAAATAAATAAACAAATAAACTTAAACTTACGTAAAAACAAACAAAATGCCGCAATGTCCATGTCTGATGGGAACCAGGCGACATACAAATTAAAAGCCCTGTAGCGTTTCATACACAGTCAAGCCATATACTAGGTTTTGACCTAGTATTGTTTAGGCCTGATGATACTTTAGTTTTATTCAACTTTATTAAACTTCATTCATTTCTGGTCTGTGTCATGTCATAAACAACACATAGACTTGTCTGTTGATGAGTACGTTTATAGTAGCATTAAGGACATTTTACTGACATGCGTACCTCCCATTTGATTTGCAGTGTTCATACAAAGTTTTGAAGATGCTTGTCATTTCAAAGAACGCTCTTGTAATATAAAATATTGCACATAATTACAAAGGTGTTACATTTTGATTATAACACTCTGAATATGTTGAGGATTCGATCTATATCTGCAATGTTATGTTGCCAGTGGAACAGAGAGTAAGAGCATCACTGTCAATTTCTTCTTGTAGCAGAACCATAGACTTGACTTACTTGAGACTTGACAGCAGAAACATTCAAAGTATCAAATTTTGTCCTGGTAAAAAAAAAAAAAAATCAATAAACAGAATTAAGAGTCTACAGCCACACCAGCAGCTCTGTGAGGGTGTACTTAGGCAGGCACAGGGGTACTCTGAGCTTAATGCTAACGCTAGCATGGCATGACTGATGGGAATGTCATTAGTTTGCAGGTATTTGGTCATAAACCAAAGTATTGGACAAATTTTGAGCTTTGCATGTACCACAAAGTAAGTTTAACTCAGTCTGGCCCTCTTTGGTGATCCTGGATAGGATACTTTTTAAATAAAAGACAGGGTTTAGTTTTATTTTTAATTATTATCACAAAGTCACTTCTTGTTATTCTGAGCTGCAGTGATGGAATAAGAGTGTAAAAGCATTGACACTGTCAGCTATCCGTTTAGGAATTAAATTAACTTTGCACAATTTAAATGCAGCTTCAGTGACTGTTATGTACTGTATTTAGTGTCATTAACCATCTCTCTGTTTGTTAGAAGCTCTGTTTAAACTCAGAGTGGACACAGGAAAGTTTGGAACAGCACAATGATTCTACTGACCTTTAAAAATATATATTGCTCTTTATCACTTGTCACTTTATTGTAAACTCAGGACTTTTGTCCATGCCAGGATCCTGTAGAAATGATGACTCAATGTTTCCAGGGATCTGACTGGTCAGTGGGCAGGCTGTTTGCAGGTTTTAATCTGATCCTCTGAAGTTAAACTACTGAGGAGCAGGTTAGCCATTCAGCTGGTACCATGGTGATCTACCCCGGTTAAAAGTGAATGAGCTTCTTGATATCTGGCAATCCATCCAATAGTTATCAAGATGTTTTGCTCAAAACCACAAATGTCACCTTCACGGTGGCATCTGATGAAAAGCCAGGGGATCACCAAAATCATTAGGATTTATTGTCTGGGAACCATGAATTTTGTGCCAATCCAACTAGCAGACGTTGAAATTTCACTGACATACTGTTTTTCACAGCATTATTGAAAACTTTGACCTGCTGGTGCTAGAGAAAAGTTAGAGAATCAGTAAAGTCATCAGGATTCATCCTCTGGGAACCATGAATGTCAATCCATCCAATAGTTGTCGAGATATTTCAGTCTGGATCAAAGGTGTGGACTGTCCCAATGACAGGATAACATTGCCATCCCTAGAGCTATGTTACTAACATGCCAAAGACCGCAGCACGCAGGTGTAGCATAGCTGCTCAATTTAAAATATTTACTTATTAGGCCTTTTCATTGAATGGTCTCAGCTTTATAAACCCAGCTTTGTCATGAAGGAAATGAAAGACTTTCATCTTGATTTTCAATTTGCTTATAAAGACTTGAGATTTTAACAGGAACTGAACAGGGCCGTAGTAGAGCAGTATATAGCCTGGTACGAACTGGTTGGCATGGCTTTAACCGAGTGGCAGTGGATCAAACTGCAGAGTGAACTGGCAGCTCAAAGAGCAGCAAGTGTGACTATGTTATTAATATTAGCATGTCTTAATAAAACAGTGCTAAATACACATAATTACCTGCATAGATGAGTGCAGAATGATTATCTTTAGTATGCAGGTTCTGTCAGACTGAGGCATCCTGTGAGCACTATCCTCCACACTGCTGACTGACACTGTTGAGTAAGTTGCCCTCCATCCTGACCCCTCAGTGCAGCGGCTGCTTACTTTGCAGTTGGTCCAGGGATCAGAAACAGAGAGCACAAATCATTATTTCTACTTCACAAATGTGAACCTCTAACATTGTGTTCCTCTAAAGGCCTCACAACCGCAGAGATAAAAGCTGTTGTTTATCATGGCATCTTTTCCAACAATTGTCTTTGATCAGTTACCGTGACGTCTCATCTCCTCCATCCCAGTCCTTAAAATTCCAAATTCCAGCGCTCGGAGTCGGGGCGTTGGGTTTTAAAGAATGTGGCGACTCCGTTTAATGAAGCCAAGCTGGCTCCACTAATTAGTCAAGTCCAGTAATGACCGGAATCCCCTGTTAGACAAAGCAACCAAATACCTGATGGCTACCAATCATGTTCTGTCCTTCATGGGAAAAAATGCCCACAATTTATTTTGCTGACTGTCATGTCCCCAATTAAGAGGGACAGTTTAGGGGAGATCCCTCCACAGCAGATTGATCCAAGGTGAATTACAGGGCATACTATCGTTAACTATAGACAATTCTTCATGGTTTTTGTCTTCATGTGCATTTAGATGAATGCATATTTTGTGCTATAACACTCTCATGGTAAAGGTCCCTATGATGCATAGGCATGTACATACACTGTGTTGCAGGATCAGTACATGTAAGAATATGAAAGGATTACAACCAATTATGATTTCAATAAAATTCAATAAAGCTCTATTAGTGTAATTGCCTTAACATATGATGATATTCAAATACCCAATTCTAATCAGTGGGTTAAGAGATGGCTTGCAGTTTTTACTTATATAGTAAAAAGGAAAGTTTAGGATTTGTGTAAGATGTGGGCACCTTTTTTACATTTCAGACAGGCCTGACTGTGTAGACACTTATGATCAGATAAGTTACAGATAAACATGGTCAAGTATTACCATTCCTGCTAAATGATGCCTTGACCTATGATTAGGCCCTGCAGCAAGTATAAGGCTGTGTTGTTGACAGTTGACACCATCTAACCCCTTACCCAATGTACCTTTAAGCTTTGAGTCTTGAAACCCAAGCAAAGAGCAGATACTTGGCAGTTTGACCAGGCTTTATATACACTGTATCTGCTTAGGCTAACATACTGTGGCTGGCCAAATTGGCCTCATAGGCACTTTCACCTGAATCCATGGCCCACTCAGTTATCCCACTGACATCACTGTTTATCTAGTTTCACCAGCTCTTAATTGGCCGTCTCACCAGTGTGAAAAACTTTTCATGAATCATATCCTTAACCTGTCTTACTAAAGAAAATTGTTTTAATATGAAGTTGTGTATGAGTGTAAGAGTGCAGACAAGTTTACAGCGTGGGTACCCTCTCAATATCTGATGTTTCATTGAGTTGGGCCTACAGCTCTCTGAAAAAAAGCTAACTACATGCTAGCTAACAGGCTAACCCACCAAACAACAAACAAAGCAGTCCTCTTCAGCTGCTTCACTTTGGCAAGCAGCAAGGATCAGTGCTGCTGCTATCACAGGGTTGTTTGCCACTTCTTTTACAGCTAAAATAATATGGTTCTGGTTAGAGAGAGAGATGATGTCCTCATTGTATTATACACTCTAGTACAGGGTCATCATCAACCTATTATTAATCTACGATACAATGTAATTATAAATTATAATTAACCTATTAACTTTTTTTTTTCTTTTTTTTTGTTTTCAGTGGCTACCTGGTTAAGATAAAAAACAAAACAGTGTCAAAACATCCTTATTCTGCTGCAGCCGATGACTGTGCACAGCATTGATCAAATGCTTACTGATGGCTGAGGTACTGCCATTCATCACACGTTGGTGCAGCAACACGTCCATGATGAGTGAGTCCACATTCCACAGAGTGATACCAATTAGAAATGCTGACGCAGCAGCGTGACGCTCAGAGCAGAAATGTCTTTTGATCATCACAACAAAAGGCCAAATGACTTGTATAACAGACCTGCTGTCTTGGTGTGTGTGTGTGTGTGTGTGTGTGTGTGTGTGTGTGTGTATAACCTTTAAAAATCACTATTGCAATTATCTACTACATCTTAAAAGTCTACCATAGACCTAAAAAATATCACATCAAAAAGAAAAAAAATCAATGTACAATTACCTTCTAGTATATGATATTGATGTCATAAGAAACAAGACAATCTGATATACTTTTGTGTTCCTTTGCTGTACATTTAGTATGTTGTGAACAAGTCCAGGTTAAAGTCCAAGGAAAAAGCAATATGTTGATCAACAGCCAGGATGTGTGTTGCTAGTGAACACAAATGTACTGCAATTGGAACACAAAATATTGTAACCAAGCGCAAATGTACACAACACAGCACACAATACAACACATATAGATAGACGGGACAGGAAATGGACTGTGTCTAGGGCTGGATTAACCCACTAGGGGGCTCTGGGGCAAAATCATTTTTATTAATATTTATTATTATTTAGTCTTGTAGCCTTCAGCCATGCCAAACTGACATGATTTCTCAGAAATGAAATAATTAAAACAGGTGTCTATGACATAAACCTTTAGGATTATTGGATTAGATTCATTATTAGATTCAAGACTTGTCACATGACCGCACCAGTACATGTAGTGAGATGTTGTTGCATCAAACTCCCAGGCAGTGCACAATATAAGTACAAGAAATTATAAAAGCTAAGTTAATGTTTACAAAATCTGTAGCTATATCTGTGACAATAAAAAAATAAAACTATTGATAAAAAGCAAGTATAATCAGTTTGAGGCCCACATTTCTGTGTTGAGTAACACCGAGGATATTGTTTCAAGAAACTTTTGAAATGGGAATATGGAATAAGAAAAAACACTTCCGGTGCGAGTGACTCCAACTAACCTGCAATCAATATGGAGCCTTTGGGGCCCCTGCAGGTCTGGGCAGTTGCCCATTTTGCCCAGTTGGTAATCCAGTGTATATGGCTTTAAAGCATGAGATAAAATAATAATCTAATCTATTGACTGCTAGAGTGACAACTAATGTATATAAAACATAGATGTGAATGCTTGAGTTATGAGTTGCAATTTCTACTTGTACTTTCTATACTTGTACTTTCTATAATTATGAGATAGCCCATCAGGTGAGTAATAGTCTATATAAATACAGTGGTGTAAAGTAACTAAGTATATTTACTCAAGTACTGTACTTAAGTACAATATGAGAATACTTGTGCTATACTTGAGTATTTCCATTTGATGCTACTTTATACTTCCACTCCACTACATTTCAGAGGAAAATATTGTACTTTCTACTCCACTACATTTATTTGACAGCTTTGGTTACTTTTCAGATGAAGATTTGACACAATGGATAATATAATAAGCTTTTAAAATACAACACATTGTTATAGATGAAACCAGTGGTTTCCAACCTTTTTAGCTTTTGATGTCTTACAAAAAGCAGTGTGTAGTCAGTGTCACATTTCACATGTCTGTGAGTTGTTAACAACTCCACCAAATAGTGATTTTTCTCTCTAAACTCCTCACATGGTTTAATTTCAATAAATGTTCGAATGATCCAATATTTCACCAAAATCAAAGATTAGACAAAAAGTCTAAAAATGTTAAACAGTTGTGTATCAGAACTTTGTTTTTTCTTCTTTCCTCTCCCATTAATCATCTCACGACCCCTCAGATTTATCTGCTGACCCTCTGGAGGGGCCCGACCCCTAGGTTGGGAACTACTGGACTAAAGTAGCTAACGGCTAACTGAGTACTTTTACTTTAATACTTTAAATTGGCTACATTTTGCTGCTAATACTTATGTACTTTTTCTTAAGTAGGATTTTTAATGCAGGACTTTTACTTGTAATGGACTATTGTTACATTGCTGTATTGGTACTTTTACTTAAGTATAAGATCTAAATACCTCTCCCACCACTGTATAAATATAATTATTATATATTCATGATCATATTAATTCTAAAATTACTCATTCTTTTCCTCCTGGTGGGAATGTGTTACCACATTAGCCTGTTGGGTCCCACAGAGGAAGATAACTTGTGGAAAAAGTCAAAGAACGTGCGCGCGTGCGTGCCTTGTCGTGTCGTGCTGTGCGCGCGCGGGCGCGCGTGTGTGGGGGGTGTTTTTTCCTCCTCTGCCCGGTTTGGGATTTGCTGGTCGGTGACATGCCTCCCTCCGCCTGGCTCCTTATAGCCCCGGGGAGGCAGGAATCCCGGACGAGTGGTACGGACATCGCCGACTGAGACCGCAAACACGGAGCGGAGCGTTCCCCTTTAAACACGGTCTTATGACTGCAGGCTGCTTCAGTGAGAGACGACCGGCGGACCGACACAGAGACTGACAGCCGGGACAGCAGAGCACTGACTCAGTGACAGACAGGACACAGCTCCTCTGCAGAGGCTGAATGGTTGCTGCCAGTCTGAGAGAGCAGCTGCTCTTCACTTAAACGGATACTACCTCACCTGTCCGCAGGTAGGACTGGCAGCTGGCCTGTCATCATTTCAGTCAGAAGTGATCATAATAGTTTAATGTATCATTAGGTCATCATACAGTGCTGCTAAAGATACTTTTAAGTGTCTGTGGCAGTGACCTTTCAGTAATTTTATAAAGCTACTTTCCCATCTCATATATTGGCTAACCTGACTGCCAGTGCTTTGTTTTAATGCTGTTTTATTAGGTAATAACAAGACTGGCTGAGTTGACGATATTCTCTCACCTGTGATCTCATAATACTTAAAATTTGTCGTCTCACTCATTTTGTGCTAATCTTGCCAGATATGCACATTTGCATATTACTGCAAACATATGCACTGTATCTACTGTATGTTCAGTCTGATACTATGTCTTTCCAGATTTTGTCCTGCTGGTTTCTTGCTAGTTTTAATAACAGAATATGAACATACACAAGTGGCAGGTCTCTGTATGTGAATATTGGGAGTGATGATGATGCTCTGTACACCTGTCCTGGGTGATATAGTTGAAACCAGTATCATAATTATAATATTTTTGCTAATATTGATATATGCAAGGAGCTATTTCAATGTTTTGCATTAGATCAGACAAAACTGTTGTAAATCACATGTGCAGATCAAGAACTTCACTAATGAATTTTTTCTCTAAACTGTGTAAAATAATACCACAATATGATCATATCATCACGATACCACTATGGATTCAGCTGATAATCTGTAGTTGCCTGTTGGTTGACCTCACTGACCTCAGTAGGTTTTTTTTTTCCGGTCTCACAGGAGATTGAATTTTGGACCACCTGCAGCACTGAGGACATGTGTCGCCTGCCAGTGGCTTCCCTCTTCGTTTGCTTCTGGTTGGTGGAGAGAAGCCACTGCAACGGCAGCCTTCAGGACAGCATGGGAGAGCTGCACACCAGGTTCGCCGTCAGCCTCTACCAGACGCTCACCGAGACGGAGAACAACTCAAACCTGATAGTGTCACCCGTGAGCGTGTCCTTGTCCCTGGGGCTGCTGCAGCTCGGGGCCCGGGGCAACACGCTGGCTCAGCTGGAGGGAACACTTGGATACAATGTGAACGGTAGGATTCACCTCTTTTTTTTTACATGTAAGGATGAAAAAGCAAAGCTTGTATTCAGGTGGCATTAGCTGCCCCTCACGCTGTGAGAGTGAGGTTGCAGAGTTGTTGGTGGCCTTCAGTGCTGTTGGTACCAGGTGGTGTGGAGCGGTGCTGCTGCTGCTGTTGGCCCTGCAGAGCACAGTGGTGTCTGGAGCCATAATACCTGCCTCCACACCAACTCTAATCTCATTAACCACTCCTGCAGCTTGGCCTCGGGGTCGAGAGGTCAGTGTGTTTAATTACAAACAAAAGGAGAGTTGGAGCTGTTTTTGCATTCACTTCCATGTATGTGATCTCACATTTCAGGCAGGGATGGAAATTGATGGCAGATGGCTCTACTTTGCATTTTCAGCCTCTTGAAAAGAAAGTGTTACATTAATTTCACTCTAACCTAAGCTAGAACATCACAAGTCATACAGGGCTGCAACTGCATATAACTATTAATCTAACTAATCATCTTATTTTTGATTCATATATGTTTTTTTTCCTGATTAATTATTTAGTCTTTAAAATGTTGGGGAATAGTGAAAAATGCCAATTACAATTTCTCTGAGCTCAAGTTAACATCTAGTAAACGCTTGTTTTGTCTGACCAACAGTCCAAAACACAAAGACATTTGATTTACAGTCATATAAAACAGAGAAAAGCAACACATTCTCACATTTGAGAAGCTGGAACCAGCAAATGTGTGGCAGTGTTGCTTGATAAATAACTTAAAACCATTAATCAGTTATCAAAATAGTTGCTGATTTATGTCTTTTTGATCGTCTAATCTATTCATCGACTAATTGTTTCAGCTGTAGAGTCATGTATTTGCAGGTTAGCAAAACAGACCGAGGGATCAGCTTATTGTGTGACATGTCACAGAGTTCAACACTGCTGCAAAGGAAAGATGTCACCTTTTGGTAGAAAGCTCATAATTACTGCTTTTATTAGCTATATTAGAACAAGTACTTACATACAAAGAAAAAAATAACTGAAGAGGATGTTGTAAGCGGTTTACAAAAAAGTGAAAGAAAGAAAACAAAACAGAAATATGAGAAATGTGAATTTAAGCCCAAAAAAACAGCACATTCCTACGTTTTTTTGTTATAGCTATAGATAAAAAGAATTTAGTGGGAAGTCAGGATAATGAAAACAGACAACTACCACCTACTCAAAATCAATCAAAACCCATTATCAGCAACAAGAAAAAGAAAAGAAAACTTAAGCCTGACAGGGGCCCAGCCTACAGCTGACTAGCACAGTACTACCTACTCATAATGACAGCTGTGCGCTCATTAAATGTTGCAGTCATGAGAGAATGTGTTGGATTCCAATTTGGATCCTTTCATCTACAAATGCTTGAATTTCATCAGATGAGAAGATCCCTGTGGTATTTAGCATTTGCCAGACTGTGTTAAGCAATGCTCTAATTGAGTCAAATGAGCATTTGCTTGTGCACAGTCCTGCAGGGAAATGTGTGAATTCAGTTAAGTTACTGCTGAAACAAGCTAGAAGCTGTTGAGTTGAATCCATCTGAGGAATGCATCTTTTGTCATGGGGATTTGATTTTATTTCCTAGCAGTTTAGAGTGAAAACCCTTCCTCTGCTTACAGCCTTTCTCACCATACAGCGAGGAAAATTCACGTCTGACCTGTCCTCTGTGTCTCCCTGTCCTGCAGATGCACAGGTACAAGACTTCCTGTTGCACTCACAGAGTGACATGGGCAACACCAGCCAGGGGATGTGGCTGCAGCAGACCTGCACATTATTCATCCAGAGCGGTGTCCAACTCCTGACTGAGTTCACGCAACATGCAGCTGCCTGGTCCAACACCAGCGTGGTTCGAGCCAACTTCAGTCAACCCAACCACACTCGCAGCCAGCTGGCGCGAGCTGGACACAACCACGGTAAGCAAGAGGGCTTTATAAAATGTTTGAAGCCTCACTAATCTTTTTTTTTTTTTAATTAACAATGAATCAAATATGAGAGGTTTCAGTCAAAGCGACAAACCCACAGAGAATTATTATAAATGCTACAGAGCTACTGAGCCGTTTAGCCTCTTGTAACTCATTGCTTTGGTTTTACTGCACATTCAAGAGTGTTTTTTACTTCTCAGATGACATTTTTAAGAGTCAATATTCACAGGAAAAGGCAAAGAGTAGAGGAAAGTCTGAAAAAATAAGCAATTTTGTGCACTAAAAATATGTTTTTTCTGCGTAATAATATTTTGAATCTATTCCCACAACTAAAATGCTATTGTATAACTGTAATGATGGTTTAGTTGTCTCTGCAGATGCTTTAAACTAAGTGTAGTCTGGTGTATTTACAAATGCTTTCATTGCATAAGACCACATGAATCATTATGGAGACTTTGTGAGAGATGAATTTCAGACCATATGCTGTTTACATTAAACTTTGACCTTACCTCATTACCTCCCAGATGAGACGTGGCCCCTCCAGGCAGGAAGCAGCAGCGGGGAGCTCTCCGGCTCAGGCGAGGCCCAGGGAGAGGCCCTGTGGTGGGGCCATCGGCTGCAGATGGCCCTGGTCAACACGGTGGCCTTCAGGGGTGTCTGGCAGAAACAGTTCCTCTTCACCAACACACAGAACCTGCCCTTCCTCCTCTCTGATGGGACTGCCATCAAGGTGCCCATGATGTATCAGGCCACAGAGGTCAGCTTTGGTAAGAGATGCCATCCATCCATCTACTGTAGACAGAAAACAAATTCATCTTTATTTTCTGCCAGTGATGCAACATTAACACAACTGTCGAGTTAAACCCATCATAGTGGAAATACATGAAAATAAAGGGGAATTTGAACCTTAACACGCTAATGTCACAGCTACAATGTAGCTTTTTGTTTTTGCTGAAATTTACATCAGAAAAGTTAAAAAATTAAAAGTCAAAATGACCATGACTTAGAAAAACCACAGTCCTATGAACACGTAGAATCCCTGAGTGATTTAAACTGCATGTGCTGAAACAATTATTTGAGTCGTTTTTATAGTAAAAAGACTTAGAGGCTACAATCTTGCTAGCGGCTCTGTAAGGCTAAATGCTAATGTCAGCATGCTAACATGCTCATGTAATGTTTAGCATGTCCACCATTTTGCTTTAGTGTGTTATCATGTATGTCATTTTTTGCGTTTGTTTTTTTTTGTCATAAAACAAGACAAATTTAACTTTTTTGATATTTTTATTGATGGGCAAAGCACAATTGGACAGAGTATGTATTGAAACAAAAGTGCTTCTCCTGTATTTAACATTTTTCAACAATAAGGATAAAAACAACTTACAAACAACAAAATAAGAAAGGAAGGGGTAACAACACAAAAAACAAAAAACCCCAGTAATGATCAATAAGATTGTACAATGAACATTCCTATGAAATAACAATGACTGCACAAAAAAGACAAACAACACATCTTCTGGAGACCATGAATGTCTATACAAAATCTTATGGCAATCCATCCAATAGTTAGTTGTTGAGTTATTTCAGTCTGGACCAAAGTAATATTCTCTTGTTTCAGCTTCTCAAATGTGAGAATTTGCTGTTTTCCTCAATTTTACATCATCATTGAATATGTTCAGGTTTGGTCAGGCAAAATAAGTCATTTCAAGGCTTCACTTTGTGCACTCATAACACTATTTTTGACATTTTGCAAAGCAATGATTCATCAACTAATCAAATAAAAAATGATAGATAACTTCATGGTACAAGTTGTAATTTGCAAACTTGTTGCTCTCCTTGACAGGTCAGTTCAGGACTGCCTCAGACCAGCGTTACACAGTGCTGGAGCTGCCGTACTTGGGCCGCTCTCTGAGCTTGCAGGTGGTCCTCCCCAGTGAGAGGAAGACGCCGCTGTCCTCCCTCGAGTCCCAACTCACTGCTCGCCAGCTGGCCTCCTGGGACACCGGCCTGCGCAGAACCAAGATGGACATTTTCCTGCCCAGGTTAAGATCATATCAAGCACTGGGTTACAGATGATTTCAAGAGTCAGACATCTTTGTCAGGTTTTGTTCTGTAAAGATGGAGATGATGTTCAAACAGATTTTGTTTGGTGTTTACAGGTTCAGAATGCAGAATAAATTCAACCTAAGATCAGTTCTCCCTGCTATGGGCATCAGTGACGCCTTTAACCCAACAGCAGCTGACTTCACGGGAATATCAGGTCAGTACTTCAATTCATTTAAAACTCCATTCAAAGTATTGATTTTTACTACAGTTCTGTAAATCAGACACAGAGTACACCGAAGCTCCAGTTAAAGCACTTTAGAGTGCATTTTGGCTTTAAACGTTCCCCAGATTACAAACAGCATAAGCTGCAGGCCAAACAACAATTACTGTAGCTCTGCTGGCAGCTGATAGTTTGTTTCTTCCTGCAGTGGAGGAGGGTCTTTATGTGTCTGACGCCTTCCATGAAGTGAGAATAGAAGTCACAGAAGACGGGACAAAAGCAGCTGCTGCTACAGGTGGGGATTGTATATAGATATGTCATTTTAACATGATTCTACTTGTCTGCAGCAATTTCTTTTTTAATAGAATAAAAAAACTATGTGATGAAGTTGCTAAAATAATAATTTGTTAATCTTGCAGCTATGGTGCTACTCAAACGATCTCGTGCTCCTGTTTTCAAGGCGGACCGGCCGTTCTTATTTCTTCTGCGACAGAGTAACACAGGTATTTATTTTACACTGCAGATACCTCAAACTGTTTCACACTCCAGTCTGAAGGGGAGTTGCTGCTTAAACAACCATACCAGTAGTTTTTAACTCATTTACCACCAATTACATATACAGTATTTTTTAAAAAAGCATTTGCCCTCCTAAGCAGCCATAGGTTTGACATGAAAATCAGCAGACACTTGCATCAAATCTGCCATAATTCTGTTGTTAGAAGCTAATGCAGTACAGACCTTCCAAATCAATCTGCATTTAAACTGCATCAACACACAATACTAATGCATGTCTGACAAAAAAATGAATGCAGACGCAGATGTTCAGTATGATGGACTCAAGCAGGTTTGATAAGTCTGCTAATACAACAGCTGCATGGAAGCCAGAAAAAAATCCCAGCTGTACAGTATGCATTTAAAAGTGGTATGAAATAAGACCCCAATGTGTAGGATTTGAACATCCCACCGCGTTGTAATATCAAAAAATACACTGTCACAGATATGAACTTTTCTGACAACGTTCATAGAGTCATGGTTGTTCAACTTGACTGATTTCTGTATTTGCGTTTTCATCTGAGCTTGTCTCAATGGTTTGAAGAGGGTGGGCTGCAGCAGTTTGTTTGCTTATCTGATCACACCACCAATACAGTCCTGATGAAACAGATTAGTTTTTGAACTCTTAATATAATTGATGTGTTTTTCTGAACTTTAATTCTGGCTTATCTAGTCATGAATATTTAATATATAGAGAAATACTTCAATATAAAGTGATTATAACTTTGTATCTTACTTTTGTTGTAATCTCCATTTCAGGATCCATCTTGTTCATGGGCAGAGTGATGAACCCAGCTGACCAAGCACCTTGAGACTCTTCTAAACAACACCTCACACACACACACACATACACTCCTTCCCTGACCCCTATTTCACTACCGGTATTTATTTGTGGACCAACAGGAGGGTCCTCGGACACTTCCGGAAGAGGGACAATATTTTTGTACATATCTGTAAATAAAATTTTAATACATGTTTTTACACTCTGGCTGTTTTGGTCATTTCTTCCTGCAGATCAGCAGAAAGTAAAAAAACCTTTTCCTTCCTGCCATGGCAACAGTTATCCAAAAAAAAAAATTATTACAAACTCAGGACAAAAACACTTAGAGTCACATCTTTACAGAACACTTTATTTACATGGCCCTTCACAGTGTAAAATAGAAACTTTATTCATGGAAATACTTACAAAAAGGCCATTTTCCACTGAACATTCTCTTTAAATAGTAATCTAGGGTTATTTACAACTTTACAGTGTATTCAAAATACTCTTTTGGTAGCGGCCTCTTCACAAACAAAGACAAGTATGGCAGATTTTGGTCCCTGTCCAAGGAGGGAGGGAACGGAAGAGGGCTGCCCCCTGAATCAGAAATCAACTCTTGACCTCTAGACCTTAATTCGGATTATTTGTGTATATTTGAGAAAATTGAACAGGTCTGACCAAAAAGGATAAGGATTGTTGGCAAACAAAAAAAAAAAATTGCAGCAAGGTAGGTTTTTTTTTCTTTTAAGTTACATTAAATAAAAGTTCTCAAATTTACACAAGTGCATTCACGGTTAAGTGACAAGGAGTTGGTTTGAGATTCATGGCGGGGAGAAGGAGTTTAAGGGCGGGTTAAGTTATTTGGCAGCGACCAGCACGTTGGGACAAGCTGGCATCCAAGACCTCGGTTCATCAGCACTCCAGGGGACAACAGTTTGTGTTACATATCAGCTGTTTCAGGTTAAAATAAAAAGATAAAAATGAGTAAAAGTGGCTCCAATGTTATTGCTGATCATTATGATGCATTAGTGTCAGTTCCTGAGCTTTTTGTCCCTGTATTTCAACATTTGTAACCAATGATGTGGCATCATTTAAAATGATTTTACTTTGTATTGATCTCTCTGAAAACCTGCATTGCAAAAAAAAAAAAAAACAGACTTGTTAAGTTTACCGTCTCCAGACGTAATGAAAATCATGGGTCCGTTTTTTTTTTCCCTCAGAGGGAACAAATATTTTTCACTCTTGAGTTAATGCTCAATTATATTAATCGTTAGCCTGGTAGGTAAACCATAAGTCGACAAATTCAATATTTGAGCCAAGTCTTATCCATTTACGAGCACAGAGGTGGAGTGCTTCTGTTAGTGGAGTGTAGAAAGTAAATAACAGTCAAACAAAAACAACAGACTCCCATCCTCCCACAAAACAAAAATGCCAAAAAACCTAAATTAAGACCAAACATGAAGGGAAAAGTGACTGCATGAAAAGGCATGTGGGAAGAAAAGTGTTTCATGAGCGTCTCCGCTGGATCCCGTGTGACCCTGAGTTGGCTGAAAACGCACACACACACAACCACACACACAACCTGAACCCTGCCTACACCGGTCGGTCCGTCACACCGTCACAGATAAAACATGACTGAACATCACATCCAGGCGTCATTTGTTTCCTCTCCAGAAAGTCCTGCAATCCCTTGTTTACTGCACCTCCCCCCCGTTTGAGAGATTATACGCTCTCGTTTGTCGTTTAAAAAAAAAAGAAGAAAATCTGATCGGGGGAGGAGAATAAATCGAGGGTGACAGCTGAGGACGGTTTCACAGATCGGAAAGGAACCACACACAAAATGTTCTACAGGCCAAAAACCTCATTGCATAGGCAAAACATTCACCTGTAGAAAGACAAATGCTTCCACTAATGTATATCTGCAGAACGCACTCGCATCATCCAGGGTCGACACTGCCTTTAGTTTGTAAAGACGGTGTGTAAACCGACATAACCGTTGTTGATGTTGAGAACATGAAGAGTCCACTGAAGAAGTGATGGGTTGAGAGCTGGATGCTGTCCTGTCTCGTCTCCACGGGGCCCCGTGCAGGAGGGGAGGGAGGGAGGGGAGGGGTGGAGGTGGGGGGGGGTTAGAGGGATGGAGGGTTGTTGGGTTCAACATCAGTAAGTTCAGTTTGGGATTTGGGAATGAGCCAATCTCAGAGCGTGTCCACATGGTTCATGTTATTGGATCTGTTGTGGATCTCTTCTAGGAAGTTTTCCAGCTGCTCGATGAGAACGCGCTTCTTGAACCTTTGCAGAAGAATAAACAAAAACTTAAAGTTATGGTTTAAAATTTGAAAAACATATTCTGTAGCATCTAAGTTCATTATAAGCTTCCATAATCATATGTTCTTATTTCATGAACAAAATGTGGATGTTGTTGCTGGTGATCACAGCCCTAGGATAGAGAATAGCTCTTTACTTGAAGAAACATGTGGAGAGGACCTAGGCAAAGATAGCTGAGCGATACAGGATCTATAAGTGAAACACAGGTAATTTGTTTCAAAACCACAACTCCAGACATCACTGTTCACAGCTTATTTGACACAGCAGGCTGGCGAGAGAGATGAGGGTTGAGCTTGGTACCTGGCTGCCTCTTTGATGATGTTTTGGAGGAAGATGAGCCGGGTGTCCAAAGTGCCCTGGATCTGCTTCAGGAAGTGGAAGATCTTCTCGTAGTCTGAGACAGAAAGAGCAGAGTGAGGATTCATCTCTTCATTACTGTAGTCTTTAATCCAGTTCTTTATACAGACAGTACACACTGGGAAATCCTGATGAATAATAACTTACAATATTACCATTTTTCAACAAAAAAAGGACATCTATCAAGATTCATTTTAGGGCTTCAACTAATGATTTCCATCATGGATTAATCTCTCAATTATTTCTGTGTGTTGACTAAAGCCTGGCCAATCTTAGCTTATCACATAACACTGACGCGTACCAAGAAACTGCAACACAGAAATAATAGTCATGTTTAGAGACAAACAGTGTTGCCGTAAAACAGTTTGTCCACCAGAGAGCACTGACAAGTTTACTGTTCAACTGTAGTCACCATCATTTAACAACCAATTTTGAGGGATCCTTATTTGTTTCTTATGTATTCATGTAAAAAAAAAAACCCAAAACAAAACTGGCCAATATATCAGACTTAACATTTTTTAAGTATTAGATAATTAAATATTACTAGGTGTCAGTATCAGCCTAAAAAATGATTAATTGATTCATTAAAGATTCCCTCCAGAGATGTATTAACATATAATACTCTGCGTGGGACAATAATGTGTGTCTGATATGGTTTTTCCACACACAAAAAAGTTTAAAATCACTTTAAGATTCTTAAAATGACATCTCCTCCTTCTCCCTCATTAAATATCCAGAATCGATCAATATGCAAATACGGTTCATTTTTAAAAGTTTAACTGCTAGATACAAGATCACTGTCAAGTCAAGTCTCAGTGTGTGGAGGTTTCAAGTTTCAACATCACACTTATTTAAGTTGTATACTGGACCATGATTGGCTCCAAAATAGTTGTGATGTCACAAATTATGCTCATAGGCCCGCCCCTAAAAAATCAGATTTAAGGTGGGATCAAAGTTTCCACTTTCAGAAGATGAATGTGAAAACAGCCTTTTAGTGTAAAACTCTGCACATACATCATTCTGTACAGTGAAGCTCAAACATCCAACTGAAGGAACAAGAAGAAAAACATATATGAGGAGGACTTTAATCATTTTAGCACCACTTCATTTGGACAAGTGATGTAGTCTGGGTGGAAGTAGTGAGCATACTGTCACTGAAGTGTAGACTGATTCCTGATGCATCAACATTTGCTTCATTTTAACTGCTTTGATGTAAAAGATTTTATTTTCTATTCTAGGTGGCCTGTCACCTCCTGCTCCACAGTTGGCTCACACACCTGCTCTGCTGTGATTGGTGGACCTTTGTCTTTGATTTGTCATGATTCACATTATTTGAAAAATGGACGCATGTACCTAAACTAAAGTATGTAAAGCATGCTCACTTTTAGCAATTAAATCGAACGTCATTTCACTTAATATTTAAATGTTATTTCATTTCTTTAAAAGAAACAGCAAGAGTCATGGTTCATGTTGTAGCTGGTGTATGTTGTACACCTCATCATGTAGACTGCATCACTACATCCACAGCTGGCCGTTTTTGCAGTGCACAGTTTTTGAGAAAAACAGCTTTGTGTCAAGGTCGAAGTTAAACTTTATTGCCAAGAAAAGGCCACTCCTCTTTTGGCAAAATCGGACAAGAGCCGAGGATGGGTCTGTTTTTTTAAACTCAAAACACAGTATTGATGAAATGAAATATCATTTCACCAAATGCATCATCCATGTGATAAATATTGAAACTTAGAGTTCTTGTGGAGACTGTGGGTTGAAAGAAGTGACAATGATCCACATCAATGGTTATTTTTGAGTCTGGTCAAATTCATAATCTTGTTTATGTATTCTTTAATCAAGTATTTACTTTTGTCAGTTTTAAACAGGCAAAGTTCTTGCACAGCTGCTTGGACTTTGACATTAACTTTCAAGTTCTTTGGCTTCTTTTGTTAAATTTAAAAATGTTTTTTTTGTAGAAGTTATCAAAAAAGGATAGCTTTGGTATTGGTACAGAAATTCAGATAATTTCTAACAATACCCTACATGTAAGCAGTTTCTTTTATTTTGTTGACCATGTTTAGCTACATACGTCTGCCTGGTTTCCTGATCTCCTTGGTGATGAGCGCCCTCAGCTCGTTGTTGACCTTAACCGTCTCGTTGTGAATGTGTTTCTTCAGAGCAGCGGGTGACAGGTATCGAGGCGGCTGATCATCCACCAGCACCATCTCCGCTCCTCCCTCGATGCCTGGCGGCAGCTCTCCGACTCTGGGCCGCCCGTTCTCCTCCTCGTCACTGTGCCGGAGGTCCTGTGGGTCCGCTGCCGTGTGGTTCTCCTGGTGGTCTGCAGGTCCTGAGGGATTCTCCGTCTCCGAATCTGAGCTCCCGTCTGGTCCGTAGTGGTTCTGATTCAGGTG
Organism: Thunnus albacares; assembly: GCF_914725855.1. Taxonomy (NCBI): domain Eukaryota; kingdom Metazoa; phylum Chordata; class Actinopteri; order Scombriformes; family Scombridae; genus Thunnus; species Thunnus albacares. The sequence continues at coordinate 3,223,616 of NC_058116.1, read as the reverse complement.
GTTGATGATCAGGTCTGGTTCAAGCGCTCCGTCGTCCATGTCTGTAAGGGTCAGACATTTAAAAAAAATAGTGTCACAACAGTAGCAACAGAGGTACAGCACATGCTTGGACTATTTTACAGCTTAGATGTTACAAGGCAGGAGAGTCTAGTGCTGCGTTCATGTCAGAGCGTTCATTTAATTCAATCCTACTCTCAAGCAACCAGAAATGAGGAGTAAAACCGATTGAGTGTTTGTTCTGTGTGCACGCTCACCTGCTGTGGGTCGAGGGCTGGCGGGAGGGGTCACTGGGGGGGTATAGGCTCGGCCCAGGCGAAGAAGAGGCGACATGCAGCGCCGTCTCTTGGGTCCTCCGCCCGGCATGTTGCTGCTGTCTCCTGGTCTCTTGCCCTTGTTCTGCGGGCCGGTCACAAACTCATCCGCCTCGTCGATCATCATACCCTGAGAGAAGAGCGAGGAGGTTATTGACCGGGTATAAAGGTCAATGTATTTCTTTACTAATAACCTTTATGTGCCTCTATGTTCCTCTATGGTTAGAGCTAGGATTAGGAAATATGAGGCGGCGGGACTTACCTTCTTGTCTAGTTTGAAGGGGTTGCCGAATGTGTGCAGGCGCTTGGGCTGCTCAGGGTCTGCGTCTCGAAGAGGCTGAGGAGCAGCTTTGAGGAAATCCTGGTAGTTGCCCATCTGGGCTATTGGCACGCTGTGGAGCTGGTCTGGACAGCAGACAAAAGAATTCATCAACATGGAGGAAGAGATTTCTTTTAAAATCTAATTCAACACCAGCTGAAAATCTTGTTGTTTTTTTTTTCCACTGGCCACTGAGCACAACAGACTTGCACAGTGACCTACCTGAGTCCTGTCCTCTGAGATTACAGACGCTGGTGTTGAGCAGGTTCCTCCTCATGCGGCTGAGCTGGTCCAGCAGGTGGCTGCGAGGGATGTCGTAGGGATTCCTAAAGCTCTGTGGCTTCAGACCCTGAGGAGGACAGGAAAAAAAACAACAAAACTTTAGTCATGTACGAGTTGCTGCTTTAGTGAGTGATGCGAGCTTAAATTCTGCCTCCCTTCAAGCCAGGAAAGTTGGTCACTTTATGGTGAGTTATTGTCGTACTGTGGCCATAACAGAGTGGATATACAGTGGATACAGTTGGAGAGAGTCATTTTTCAAAAGGCCCTCAAGCATCTTAAAAAACACACTACATAAAACATCAACAACTCAGGAGGATTGTAAGATGAACCGCCAGGAGAAGCAGGACAAGAAAGTGAATGAGTAGCACTTTCTACTCTTCCAAAATACAGAGGAAAAAGTCAAAAAGTTACTACTGAGCTCAACATTAAAATCCAACAAACTTGAATTCTGTAAAGGAAAGGTTAATAATACTACTACTACTAATAATGATAATAATCTGACCTTGTTGAGTAGTGCCAGGTGAAAGCCTTGGAACTCTTTGGGGTTGAGCTCCAGGGGCAGAGTTGGAGTCTCTCCTGTGAGACTCTGCAGCTGCTGGATGAAGTCCCTGCGCTGTGCCAGAGATATGCCTCCACCCCGCCAACGCACCTTGATGCCGGCCTCCGGTGCTGGCTTCTTACCAATGGAGGCGATCAGGCGGTCATATTCGATTTTTGTCTGGAAACGAGAGCAAATTAAAAAGGCGTGTGACTGGTGCAATGTGAATGCAGTGGAATGATTTCTGTTAGCATCTTATTGATGTATAAGACAATACAAATAACATACACACTAATGTTGTGTATTGTTTTTCAGTATAGGTTTCACACTTTCTTTGTTTTTATGTGCCCAGACATGAAAAGCTCAATTTCTAACCTGCTGGCTGAGCTTCTTCAGGTAGGAGACCACGCTGTAGCTCAGGCCATACTCCATGTTATCAGCCAGCAGGTTTGGTGCTCCCATGATTCTCAGAGCCTTCCTCAGGGACTGTGGGAAAAAAAACAACAACACAGCAATACAGTCGATGAAGATCTTTGATGGTTTTAGTATGTTAATCAAATGAGACAAAACTTTAGGACGGAAGAATGATTCATGTATCCACTGACCCCGATATAATACGGTGGCATGGTCTTCAGGTAGTTCTCAAAGGACTGCCGCCATTTAATGGTGGGCTTGAACTTGTGCACTTTAATCAAGTCGTCTGTAATAAGCATACATAAATACAAAAACACAAAAACAAAAAGATCAGAGCAGAGTTTCACCGACCCACAACTCACCAGAACAAAAGACTCAACTTCATTAAAAAAAAAAGACAACTTTCTAAAATAAAGGGAGATTACTGAGAGAAATGATGTCACAGAACCGCATACAGACAGACTAAAAATAAGAGATAATCCCAAACATGATTATGGATTTATAAGTCTTACCCAGAAGTGGCAGAAGCACGGGGTAGTTGTAGGGCATTACAAACAGGTTGACACAGTTCAGAGCTGTGCTGGCCTTCAGGTAACCAAAGGGTTGCCCCAGGTCACTGTACTTGGCACTATTACACACAAACACCTAAAAGAAAAGAGGAAAAAAAAAAAATCAGTGGATGAATGATGTCATCAGAACTATTCAATCAGCAAACACATTGGAAAACATAGGACCTACAGAGATTTTGGGTTGAAATGTGTTTGTCAACTGGCCTGTGAGCTGCTGTTCAACTCTGTATGAACATCTCCTTTAAAGAGAAGCTTGCACTTTTAACACTCCCTCTGAGATTTTTAAGCTAATTGTTTTCGCTTCAGCTAACCTCTGTCTGACTTTCACTCTACGAGGCTATGTAGGACACAGCCTATGATAACTGCATTTCCATTTTTGCATTTACTTGCCTGCGTATATAGACTGTAGTCAAATACAAGGCTGAAAAGCTACACACTAACCACTCCATGAAGCAGCACACTGGAAAACTAAACTGTTAGATGGATGAAAAAGAGACAACTTTACCATTGTTATTAGCCATGCTAGTGGCGCACTGCAGGGCTGGTTGTTCCACCGCTTTGAGCCAGACTGAAATATCTTTAAACTACTGGATGGATTTCCATGAAATTGGGAACACACATTCACAACCTCCTCAGGATGAACTGTAATCCCTTTGCTGATCCCCTGACTTTTCATATATATAGTGCCACCATCAGGTCAGAATTTTAATTTCTCCAATACTTTGATTTATGGACCAAATATCTGACAACTAAAACTAATGGCATTCCCCTCAGCCCCAGCTGTAATTTGTGTTTAGTGCCAATTAGCCAATGTTAGCAATATTAACATGCTAAACATCAGCAATGTTAGCATCTTCACTGTGTCGACATTAGCATTTAGCTCAAAGCTCTGCTGTGCCCAAATACATCCTTACAGAGGTACTAGCATGATGTTTAGTCTTATTAGATCCTTACAATCTTTACCACGAGTAGGGGAAAAAAGTTAAGTAAAAACCTTTAAGCCTGTTCATTGAATGGAATGTTTACATTAGCATGCTAATGTGTGTGTACAGTTATCACAGTCGCTGTGTCAGAAATCAATCTCTCGTTCATTTATTGTCTATTTGCTTCATAATTAACACTAGTTTACTCTTTAGTGAGCTGTAAATTGAGATTTTGGACCCTTTGGGAATCAGTGTGAAAACCTGAAAACTTCCTAAATATTGTCTCCATCAAACCACAGCAAATATAACAGAATACGTATCTGTTAGCATCCTGATATGTGCCAAAATTAAATGATCGGAAAACCACCAGGTGAAAATGTTGAACATAATGGATTTCAGCTTGAAGCTTTCTCTCATAGTGTGTATGTTATGTGTGTTTGTGACGGTGCTGTACCTGCCAGCAGGTGTGCGGGGACTTCCTCTCCAAAATGTACTGTGTGAGAGGCGAGGGCTCCAGCTCATACTTGTCAAAGGGTACTTTGTCTATCACCATGGGTTCCGCATCCAGACAGGAGAAACGTACGTGGGGGTGGGCTGAGCGGGGGGGCTGTGTGTGTGTGTGTGGGAGAGGTAGATACTGTTACAGTACATATTACATCACATTAACAATAATATTCTGCACTTAGAGAAAACTGTATCTCCATAAAGATAATCCTGTCATTTTTGTCTTTTCCTGTCTGTCTGCAAACAATTATATTTATATTTGATGTTCCATTTTTACTCATGACAGACTGATTGTTGGTTTATCGATATTTACAGTGATAAAACACATGCAATGGAGCTGCTGCCTGTCCATTCACATGCCGAATCTTGTTGCTGTTGTTTCACTGTGCAATAGATTTGGCTCCTGTTTTATCACCCTCAGTACTTCCCTTTACTATTGCACCATGATTATTGCAGGAACTGTATGACCTTTATGTTGAGTGTGCAGGTAAACACAGTCAAATTTACCTTTCATGTCTGGCTTTTATACGTGATGTTCTCAAGGAAGCAAATATTTGCTTTCCATTCTTTGTACAGATTAGATATAAATGTATTCTTTGTTAAGTTTTTCAAAACTTTAGGATTATCCTACTGTTCCTCTACGTCATGAAAAAGCTACATGATATGAATGCAAGATATTTAACGGGTGCATAATCGAACCATACAAATGTTCTCTTGTGAAGCATTCTTCTTGATACTTTTCATTGTTTCTTACCAGCGTGGGGGAGTTCTGGTCCGGCCAGAAGGCCTCCGGGATGGGCCAGTGACCAATGGGAACACCGGTTTTAGGGTTGGGTCGTACATAGATCAGCTTGTGACAGCAATGCCAAGGCTGCAGACCGGACTTCACTGTTTCAGCTGGAGCGTCTGCACAGACACATACAGTACAGAGGAAGCAGTTAAAGACTAGAAGGTGTTTGTGAGGTATGAAAATGCAACAAAAGGTTTGAGATAAACTAACTAAGTGTGTAGGCTGAATCAAAATATGAAAGTGGAGGTGTCTAACTAATATCCACCAGCTCTTTATGAACAACAGAAAATAAAAGCTCAGAGAAGATTAAAAAAAAACAGTGAGTGGGAGAGAGAGAGAGAGAAGAGCCCCTCCACAGATCACTGCAGACATGGTGCAGCGGTTGTCAAAAACGTATTTTAGAAATAAAGTCAGTAATAAAATTCATTAAAACAAACTCTTACCCTCAAGCGGAGGAGGGTCGGGCCCCGTCTTCTCGAAGTTTATCACCACTCCGCTCTGGATTTTCTGTACCAGAGACTCCAAACACTGATTCAACATCCGCTGTGAGAACACGCTGTACGAGCGACCTGCAACACACACAAACACATGTATAGAATGTGGGTACAGACCTGGACATCTGAATATTAAACACAATATTATAGGGTTGGACTTATAGCTTTTTTCCTAAATTTAAATAGTATCGGAGTTCAAATCCTTCACACCTATTCACTGTAGGTTTAGCTATTCAAGCAATTGAAAAGAGTCACTTTTTTGGCCACTTGGGGGCAGCAGAAGAAGCTGAAAAGTGAATTTGTGCACATTTGCAATAAATGTTATGTGTAGACTTGGGTTACTTGACAGAAACATGCAGTGAAGGCTGCATGATAGTGGAATTCAAGCTTTTACAATTTACACAAGGTTACTATTATGTTAGTCAAAGACTAACATATACTGAATGATAGCTGCTTGCTTGTGGAATAGAATACTTATGAAACATTGCGATTTACCGTATCTTATGTAACAGAATCTTCATGAATAAATACACTTATGATTCAAAACTCAATTCAAATTGGGAGATTGGAGCTAATATCCAGCCCTACTATTTGAACGTTCTTTCATTGAATGTTTCATCTCTTCTCTCAAGAAAAACAAAGCTTAAGATATTTTACCAACTTGGAGACGGATACATAAATGGTACCAGCAGTGAAGCTAGAGAGGAATTTAAAAACCCTGCAGTGGCTGACTATAGGTACGGTGTAATCTCAAGTGCTCTCCATTTCACATTGTGCTCATCATCATGGGGGTTATCTGTCCTTGGCTGTTACAAGTATGCAAAAAGGTGCTTTGGCATGAAATATGCCTCTAAAGCTCTTCATCAGTCACAAAGCAGGAAAAGGTCACATGAGTAAAGACCATGAATCAGACAAAGCTACAACTGATTGGTCTAATTCAGCCTTCAGGGCCATTAACTGCCTCCAACTTCACCTCTTGTGACCTTGCTATGCACCCATTCACTCACTCATTTCAATAGGCCGTGGCTTTGTGTCAGGTCTGCCATCAGCAGTAATGGTCAGGCAGCGTGTACTGTAGACCGTCACTGACAATGGAGCTGTGTCATGTTCTGCATTCAGCACCACTGACTGCTACAGAGAGCTTTGGTGTGCTCTCTGTTCTGTGTGTTAATCTTAACCTTCCATCAGCATCATTCTAGTCTGTTCCTCCTGCCAGCTGCTTCCACAGCCAGGCAGCATGAGGACTGGAGACAAGAGGGATAAAAGTCTGCTTCTCTAAAGTGGATGTTCCTTAAAACTGGTCGGTAGGGCTGCCAGAGTTTGGCTTATTCTACAGCCGGGGGGGATTTACAGATTGAAATCATTGGCTTGAAAGTATCTTGACGGGCCTGCGAACGGGTAAAAGACGGTTCCAATTCTGGACTAGGTGGGAAAATCGGAGCTTTCTAACCATAATCAACAATTACTGCTTGAGGGTACTTGAGCAAAGCGCTTAACCCCTGCTCAACAACTCCAGCGGAGTCACGGTGGTTAAAACAAGAGCATACTGTGTTTGTGCCGGGTTGTTCGGCTCCCACCGGCAAACCTGTAAACACAAGTAACTCTGAATATTGAGCAACACAGCGCTGAGACAGAGCTCCTGGCTGTCCCCCGCTGAAGTGAAAAACAGTCAAGTCTATCTTATCTCTATCTTTGTTTTTTTCCCTCCCAAAAACCCACAGACCTATTATTCTCCTCTTTCTTTGTATTGACACAGATGATTCATCAGCTGCGCTACGGAATGCACTTACCAAATAGCTATTTTGATCTGGTGTTATAAATACTTTGAGCTTGCCCCAGCATGTTCCACCGGGCTCTGCTGTAGAAATTAGGCTTGTGTCATCCACAAGAGGATTATATCCATGGTGTTTTCCAAAATAAGATATAATGACATCTATGTACAAATATACAGTACTTGGCTGTACAAAACAAAACTCATTATGTTACTTTGTAAGTAGCTGAGATATTCTGGTGCGCAGATGATCGAAAGTTGCTTGTTTAATTTTGATGCCGAGTTCGCCAAATGTCTCAAAAGCCTGGAACAGCAGACGAGATACAATTCCTAACATTGATTTCTTTTGCAGGTTACAGTTTTTATGCTTTATCGGTCATTTATACATTTTGTTGCAGACATGAAGGCCTGGAGGTCTGATTATGGAAGTTGTGTGGATGGGTTTTCTTAATTTTTGGATAATTTACAGTAACATTTGAAATATGCACAATATGCGCCAAATACTGGATCTGGCTTATATTCATTTGTTGTGTCTTATAAGCATTTGTATGCATGACACAATAATAAAAAACTAAAACGTCAGAATGTTCCTCTTTGGTTTGAGACACTATGTAAAGAAAAGGATCATTTGGAACGTACCTACTATATCTCAGCAACGCACGCTTCAGTCACATATTTTGCCTTCACCGAACACTGACTTGCACTCAGTTTGCCTACCTCCAGTGACCTCACACATGGGGGTGATGGGCGAATCGTCAGGTGGGACGCCTCCGAGGGGTTCGGGCTCTACCGAAGCGTTGCCGGGGATGCGCAACACCAGAGCGAACAGACGCTGGTCCCAGCGGAAGGGCTCCTTGGTCAGCTCGCTACCTGGTAGCGGGGTGGTCAGAGGCAGATGGAGCTGGAGGATGGAGGAGAAAAACAAGAGGGCTGAGTGTCTATGACAGAAGAACCATGGATCATAACTGCAGACAATGTGGAAGCATTGGTTAGAGTTGTTCACTACCATGACAGAGACAGAGAGATTTTGCTGTAGTGATTATACTGAGGTAACACTCCCCTTCATAGCTCTGGTTCTATTAAGACTATTGGGGGCAATTCTACAAATCAATGAGCAGTGTGGTTGTTTGCATCAGTGTGATGAAGAAGCTTGATCAGGTATTTAGCTCACCGCATTTTCCAAAAACAGACATCCCCATTTAGTGCTTTTATCTGTTGACTGGTTATCAATTGAACTTGCAGAAAATGACATGACTATGACAACTTCAAATTCTATATATTGTCACAAAGGATTTACTAATATTGCTTTCTACTAGTATGAGTTCTTTAAATAATTCATAGTGTTCCTTCACAGTAACAGGCTTCCTTCTATCGTACTGCTCCTTAAGTACAGATTCAGGTTTTCTTATAAATTTTCTTTTCATGCTTTCCTAGGCAGCCCAGATATTTTTAAATAACTGTGTTAAGAGAGCTGCAATTAAAGTCAACCTTCCCCACCGAACGTCACTTGGTAACTTGTGCCCAGTCTGGAATTATCACAGAGGCCATAAATTAGATTGTGGCTGCAGAATCATGGATTTGCAGTAATTCTACTGTATGTGTATGGCCTGCTGGAGCTACAAATCTGACTTCATGCCATAACAGAGTAGTCAGAGGTCATCTGACAGGGAGCAGCAGCAGAAAATGTTCAACATGGATGGTAGATGCAGAGGGAATGACATCTTACAGAATGAGAGACAGAAATAAATAATTCAAGGTAGAGTTACAGGGAAATGACTATACTCTAGCCTAGCAGACCACTGAGGAATCACTCTGTTCACAGCTCTTCAAACACACGCTACATGCTTTTGAGGCAGCGACACAAGTGACCTTTGTAGTCGTACTTCTGTATCACAATTAGAGCTGAAACAATAGATGATTTATAGATTAGCTGGTCGACAGAAAATTAAATCAGAAACTATTCTGGTAATCTATTATTCTACAGAATTTTTGAAAAAATAAAATAAAATTAAAAAAAAAAATCAATGAATATTTCAGGTCATTTACCAAGCTAAAATATCACACATTTGCTGGTTTCAGCTTCTGAAATGTGAGGTTTTCTTTTCTGTTCTGTTAAACTGAATATCTTTTGGTTTGGTCATGTGAAAACATCACGTCGGGCTCTGGGAAATTATAATGGGCCTTTTTTCACTATTTCCTGACATTTATAGACTAAAGGTTTTATCCATTCATCAAAAAATAGGCAGGCTAATTAATGATAAGAATAACCGAGTCAGTCAAAAATGCCATAAACTCACTAGTTGTAGCTTCTCAGATGTGAATATTTACTGCTATGATAGTAAATGGAAGATCTTTGAGTTTTGGGACAATACAAGCTTATTTGAATATGTCAACTCTGGCTTTGGGAAATTACGAGGGACACTTTCTTCTATTTTCTGACACTTTTAAAGATCAACTGATTAATTTCGAAAGACTTGCTAGTTGCGGCCCTAATCACAATGACACTCAGATGTTAAAACTAAACAGATTTACAGTTTCTAACATTCTTCTAAAAGGTATGTACGTTAGCGATAGCTCACAGTACGACAGGTAAGATATGAAGCTGTGAGGAAAATATAGGAGGACTTTGTAATAGCAGCTGTTCTGTTAATGAAATGTCAGCCTCCGTAGTGACAGGTAACAGGAAAGTGTTTGATGAAGTAATGGATGCTTGTGTTAAAGGGAACGTTGTCTGCATGGTTGTGTGATCAGACAGACACCAGAGTTGTCATCCAGTCAACCAGGAAGCAATCCTGATTGGCTGGGACCCAACGTCTCTGTGGAGATGGTGGCTGACCTCGTCTTGGACTCCGCTGCTGCAGGTCAGCTTGTTGCCGTCGGTGATGGCGATTATGATGGCGGGTTCGAGGAAAAAGGGGTTCCTTCCCTGCGCGGATAGAAACGGACATATTAATGGTGATCATTTTAAAACTGAAACATGACTGCCGGCAAACGCGTGTGTCAAATAACTTTTAAAAAAAAAAAGAAAAGTGAAGAACATTTATAGAAGCTGAGAGAAAAATTCATATTGGACTTTGGCACCTTTATGCTGCTTGAAAGTGTGAGATAGAAATTAGAACAACTAATGTACCATAATATAGCTAACTTACAGGGAATCTATTTTCAGAGGGTGGGTGTATGAAAGAGAGAACTTAACTCGAGGGAATAATAAATAGAAACAGTAACAGCACAGTCTTCAGTGCAGTGTGACTACATTTATACCTCCGAGACACATTTTCGTGCGTATCTGCAGTACAGGTTCACTCTGTCCCTCACAATGGCAGGAAACATTACCTGAGGATCTATATGAAACCTCTTTTCTGCAAGACCCCCACAGTATTTCATGATATCAGCACTCCACGCTGATAAAGTGAAACTGGAGCAGCACTGCATTTATCACTATGCATCAGCCCTGTAGGATCTCCAAGACCACAGAGTAACTTGGTGAGTTAACAGTATATAACCTTAACGCAGCCTCGACAAGTTCCGTCAGCGAGTCCCCGTCAGCGGGGCTGGACTTTCTCTGCAGAGTCGTCCGCGCTTCATAAAGGCCGTCCTGTTCTGACGGCGGTGCAGTTTATTAATGGATGTGGACCCACTCGGTTTGGATTCTACCTGTAGGCTGTGGATTCTGCTGAATGATGGATCTGTCCAGTTACACAAACAGCCCAAAGTAAACAGAGCAGGATACTACCAAGATCCACAGTGCTGTAGGTATCCATGACAACCTAGAATTTTTTTCCCCCCCTCCTCTCCAAAATCCCTTTATGATATTGGGTGTTTTTTTTTTTTTTAGCATGCTAATGAGTTAGCGATGAGGCTAACTTGCCAGATGAAAGATGATTTCATCTGAGTCACATGGGCTCACTTAGCTTTTACTGTTGCTATGCAATTAGATGTTAGTCATAAGGTGGTTGAAAAAAAAACAGTCAGCTATAAAAACATGATTTTGTCGACCATAGTTTGGCAGGTCAGTGTATTATCAGCCGGATCGCTGGTCTGCTAACACAGCACCGGACTGATGGAGACCATTAGAGCCCTGTTTATCACCCAGGCTGACGTGTTAACTCACAACCAAACGTCACCAGTCATATCATTTCCTCACTCTCATCCTTCCCTGTCCATCCATTGCTCTCCTAATGAAACAGTGATCAGTGTCGGGATTACCTGCCGGCCGGCTCCCCCTCTACCTCCAAAGCCCTCTTCATCTCCCAGGGGAGAGTCATCTCAGATGCCTGGCAACCTGGAGGGCTCTTTGTTACTGTAGAGAGAAGCACTCCAGGGCAATATTAACTCCCCCACAGGCTTACTCCCCTTTGTCTTTTCTCTGTCTGGCTCTCTTATCCCACTGACTGCCTTTCACCTTCTGCACTTTAGAATACCACGATGAAAAATCAAAGTCGACTCTTCTTTATGAATTAAATTGGAAAGAAAAGTGGACGATGTTGAGTTATTTATACGGGGAACATCAAATGCAATGCCAATCAAACACGAGTTATTGCATCACTTTAGCCTGGCTTTGATTTACGGCTCTTGAAGCAAAACGAGACTGAAAAATACACAACAAAACACATCTAAGTGTGTGTGTAGTCATCAGAGCGCTGATGAAACCTCTCTGTGAGTTCTGAAGGCTCAATAGGAAACAGCTGCACCTCTGAAGGTTCAGCCTGGTATCTTTCCTGGTCTGAAACTTGAAATAAGACAGTGTTTCAGATCATTTTGTCCAAGTTAAAAGGAAATAGGGTTTGTCACCAATATCTAGACTCCCCACCCCGCTGTGATCAAATCAGTATTAATGTAAATGTGACTCAGCCCACGTTATTTGCTCACGAGCAAGTTAATTTTATAAGGAAGCGCCATAGTTCCACTTCCCCTGAAGAAAGTCCTCTAGAAAGGTAGTTTGAGCTTCACATAAAAGAAACAAAAAAGAATAATAAAATATGAGAAGAGAAAAGGGCTCACAGGAGGTGTAACGCTGAAATTATTCAATTAATTAATTACTCAATCGACAGAAAATGATCCTGTAATAAATCATTATAACTGATTCATGATTTAAGTAGTTTATAAAAGTATAAAATGACAAAACATTCTCTGTTTCCAACTTCTCAAACATGAGAATTTGCTAATTTTCTGTTTCACATAACTGAAAATGTAATATATTTGGGTTTTGGACAGTTGTTTGGACAAAACATGGAATTTTTAAAAAATCATGTCACTATTATCTAACATTTTAAAACTAAAAGATAATTGATTGCAAAAAGGAAAGGCAGACTAATCAGTAACACTTGTTATTTGGAGACCTACAACGATTCTTTGTAAAGCACATAAGAAAATGACACTGCTTACTTTTGGCTACAACATGAGTTATAATGTCATAGTCAAATTAGGAGTAGATGGGAGACTGCCATCTATGCTGAAACTGATCTGCTTGCAGTTGTGAAAAGGCGAGTAAGAGAAGAACTGCACATTAAACTATAATTACCGAAAATCCAGCTGTCAGTGGGCAGAGGTCACTGGTGGACCAGCGCAGGTCAAAGTAACCTTGACTTCAGCATGTGCTGTATGTATTCACAGGCATGTGTGTTCATGTGGATATTGCATCTGCCAGCCCGACAGCGTGGTTGGCATTTGACATTCAAACTCCCCCGAGTGTATCGGACATGCATTATGCATGCTGTATATACGCATCACCCTGGATGGTAGAGATCTTCCATTTGTTACTCAGGAAATAAAAGTTAAACATTCATAATTGTTATCAGCCTCCCAACTTACCTCCACGCTGGAAAACAGACATCTTGATTCAAACACAACCACGAGTGTGTACCCCCACCTAGCAATTACACTGGCTATGGACTAGACTTCTAAGCTTGGACTATTTTGTAGCCCTGGTGAAGAAAGCATCACCTCATTTCCAGACACTGGCCAGAAAAATCCAACATGGTGGTGTGTTACATCTCCTGTGAGCTGTTTTCTGATTTCTGTCCTCATGAGACGAAGTCAGATAGAGCCACTCCGGTCATTTTGTGAAACGCTGCAAGGTAATTAGCACGATGAAAGAAGACTTTATCGTGTGTTGCAGATAAGTCATTTAACTGACATTAGACAAGCAGTCAAACTGTAAACACAATCACACAACTTCTATCTATCATACCCCCTTCTCCCCTGACTTTACTTCCATTATTTACCTCCTAAACCGGAGATTTGAGAACCAAGACAAACCGGTGATGTCATGGGACAGCACTTTTTTGAACCGGTAACACTAAATTAGTCACAGACTTTGTGGGCTCGATGAATATTTGACTGTTATATTGAATCCAAACTATCTGTGAATCAGACCTACTCTGTTGTACAGCAGGAGGAGAGACTTTACACATTAAAACCGAGCGGTGCAACACAATGGAAACAACATCTGTGAATTATAGTTTAAAGCACATTTCTCTTAACCTGCACAATCAGTCTCACACTGTAAAGCCTTTCTGTAAATATCTGAACATTCATTATTTTTTTTTGTACAGAATAATAAAATTATTCAAGAATTATTCAGGATTTCAGGCGGTCCAGATGTTACATTACACACAATAATGTAACAACAGATAATATCTCAGTAAAATGTTAAAAAAAAAAAAAAAGTCTTTTCACAAACAGCGTCAGAATGTGCTTATCAAGACATGAAGGGCCATGAAGTTTAGACTTCAGTCATGGTAGAAACAGTATCATGGTCCTCTGTCCAGCTGCAAACTACATTCAGATGCTTATTTATCAGGAGCACTTAGCATAAAATAATGAAGTCTAATACAACAGAGCAGCAAGAAATCCTACTATGATGAAAGTTGTAATGTTCAGTTTTTGTTCAAACTATTTTGAGGTGTACTCATTCTGGAGGCTGTACTGACACTGAAATGTTTTTTTTTGTAAAAAAAAAAAATTGTATTTATATTAATGAGATTTGACTAAATATTAGAACCATCTCTCAGGTAATATAATTTAACGGCACTTCCAAAATGACCATGATTTTTAATCAACTCCCTAAAACAGCTGCAACAAAACTGAACATTACAACCTTTATGAAGATGGGATTTAATGCAGGCATGTTGTATTTTTTTTTTTTTTAGCTCAGTGTACCTAATACAACAGCAACTGGAGCGCAGATCTGTGCAGACTTCCTTAACTGTTTAAATACATCATGCACTTCTGGGCTTTTATGCTTCAAGCTAATTTATAGCTCTAATCTCTATGCAGCTAAAAATATTAGCATGAAGATATCCATGATTTAAGCGCACAGTGGCGGTATGTAACACAAACACAAGTCACCAAATCAATGGTGAAATCCATAACGGCTACTGAAGTGAAAAAATAATTTGTTCCTGATTTTTTTTTTTTTTTTTTTACTTATGTTTGTGTCAAGAGTACATGACTCTGAAGGTGTGTGGGGTCACAGTATGCAGGTGGTTGATGCTTGTAAGACTGGGGATAGGGGAAGGGGAGTAGGGGGAGAGGGTGAAGAGGGGGTCTGTGGGGGTGGGGGGGGGGGGCGTAGAGCACCTTGTCATAGCACTTTCCAAAAACCTGATTTCCTCTCTGCCTCTTCAGTTACTACATACCTGTCCATAGTTGTCTATCCCAGTCACTAATCTATTGAGATTGAGTAAATCAAAAGCGGTCCTCAAGGACTGGCCAATAGCTGTGAGTCCGGTTGCTTGTAGGTTCCTCAGCTCTGTCATGAATGTGGCGTGGCTCTCCTTCCATCCAGCCTTTGAGAAAGCAAAACAAAACATATGGTTAATAACATGCATCAAACTTAAATAACTACCCCACTGTTGTGTACAGCAGACAACTTCTACAGATGTCAGCGGTTAACTTCCATGTTTTTTATTATGAATCTCAGCTGATAAACATCTATATAGGTCGTTTCCTCTCTGTTTGCAAAAATAAGATGACAGCACTGCAGCTGAGTTCCTGATCTGATCTGTTTCTACCAGGATGGTGTGACCCGCCGGGGACCATAAATTACTAAGTCGCAATGTGTGGCATGACTAAAGTGGAAATTTGGTCTAAACAAGTAAAGTAGGCTAGTCTGCCCCCCCCCCCCCCCCCCCCCCCTCCTCCCCCTCCCCCCTCCCAGATATCACCTCGCTGTATAAATAACACCCAGAGTTCCTTGCAGCTCACATTGAAACAAAATGTCGGCCATGTTTTAAAAGGGGTATGAAAGCTCCTCCTGAAGATTTTTTCTCGACACAATTGATGTAGTGATCACAAGCGTGGCGGAGCGATGGAAGGACAGTCAGTCAATCTATCTGCGCAATGTTAAAGCTGGACATGAACCCGAAAACAAACTCTAACCTTTATCCCGAGCGGAACGTCTTCAAAATTTACCAACATGTACCGGTCCCCTCGGCTGGCCGGGTCCCTGCCTCTGAGCTGTGGAGATAGGAGACAATTATTCACGGTTATCGAGAGAGATCAGGTGTTGACAGGCGAGCTTGCAGCAGCACAACGATGATCTGAATGTGTCCCGTGGTTACAGTACCTTCATAAAAGTCTCAACAGCGCCTTTTGCTACGTCCAGATAGGTAGTGCCCAGATGGGTGCGCTGGTTCATTGAAGCGGACGTGTCTATCAGAAAAAGTAAAACGGGCATTGTGATGGTAATGACACGTTCTGCATGGACTTGGTGTCAGTACAAGCGGCCAAAACGCAAAAAAAAAAAAAAAATCTTTTGTTCTCCTGCCGCCTGTATCACCTCTCAGCTAGCTAGCTGGCTGGCTAGCTGGCTAACTGTCTGTCTCACACATTCTTTCAAAAAAAAGTGTAAGAATAGTGAGTGTAGAAGCCCTTTCCGGGCAAACTAAACTAAAAACCTCAAACCCAAGGGGCAGGTTATTGATTCACGAGGGATTTTGGTAATTTTTTACAATATTTTGCAATTATTCCTAAGTTTCATAGTCACAAAGTTCCCCTCACAGAGAGTCCCTGCTTCTGCCTGCACTGAGAGCGCTGTGTCCTGTCCACCGTTTTTAACCTCAGCTCCGCGCCTGACCCCGCCCCCCAAGCGGGTTTTCATCGTCACGTGCGGAAATCTCTACCTTCTCATTGGCTGTCTGAAGCCGCTCATTAACATATCCACATAAGGGTCGAAGCTAACTCGTCTCATGCGCATGCTTGCTTGCCTCACAGGCAGGAATGCAAGAAGAAATATTCTGCACATGCATGATGTGTTAAAGAGCAGCACATATGTGACGACGCACTTTTTCTATTACTATTATTGCAGTTGTTTTAGCAGATGTTATTCGGATTTGGGCCTGTGTCTGCACTGGGAGCTGATTACATAATCAACGTTTACTTCATCCTATGCACGGGCGTGGGCTACTGAGAAACACAACCCTTCAAGACTATAAAGAGAAAGCTGAAGACAAAGATAGACAATATCAAACAAAAACAGTGAAATATCAGCCTATTAGTGCACCAGAAACTAGCGGCGGACACATGGCACTTGGTTTTTATGTGGTGACCAAATAAAAACAGCCTTTTTCTGCGAAACGACCTGCAGGAAAACAGGTTTAGCTGAACAGTCGCTGCCAGGGATTGACATGAACGCGCACGCACGCACACACCCTGCAGCTCTGAGATGGCTGTACTTTGTCTTTCTTTCCTATGTGTGCATTAATTAAGTTCGGCAATTAAAAGAAATCAGTACAGGTTTAATAAGTGAGTATTACAAAAGCAGTGACTTCTCATTACCTTGCTGTCTGTCTGGAGTGTACTTTGACTATTATACAAAGATTATCTGTCATGTGAGAATGTCTCGATTAATTTACATTATTTCAACAGATCTCCAACAGGCTACATATCATCCTGACTGATTTGGTATACTTTTTGTGCCACACGACACTCAATCAGACGTGCACGATTGTGCAATACTATTTACATAATATAGCTTCTTGGAAAATATCATCACTTCCGCAGAAATAAGAGGAAACCATCCCGTGGCCGCCGATAGCGAAGAGGAGGAAGGTTTGTTGCCTCTTGTTTGACAGAGATCTCTGGAGCAACACACACACACACACACACAACTAAGTCATTGTTGGCGTATTTACATAGACTTACATTCATTTCCTGGAGACTTGCACTAACCCTAACCATAACCACTACTTGCCTATTTGCCTAACCCTTACCCTGACCTTAACCACTGACCCAAAAAATCAGTGTTTTATCAATGGGGGACATGGCTTTTGCACAAGCCTTCCCCAATCAACTGGTCTTAAGTCTAGCTTGTGTCCCTGAAAGTGGCTTAAGTCATACCACACACACACACGTACACACGCACGCATGCACACACACACACACACACACACACACACACACACACACACACACACACACACACACACATACACAATTCAGCTTCCTGTATGTCAGTGACACGTTTTTCAGAATAAAATTGCTTTGGTGGATGGTGATCTTGGAGGGCATTGCAATTTTGTGCTACTTATTTCTACTCCACTACATTTCAAAGAGAAATATTTACTCCACTACTATTGACAGCTATGGTCAGTTTACATACAAAACATATGATCATCTTACAAAATATGATGCACATAAATTTAATTACCTGACAGCATATGCAGTATTAAAAATAACTCCACCTCGACTAGCTACAACATTAAAATGTTGCTACACCTGAATGCATCAATACAAATAATAATCCAGTGACATGATATTAATTTTAAAATAACACTCTGAAAAGGGACATCTTCCAATATCTTTATTTGAAAATGCGAATATATTTTTCTGATAGTACTTTTGCACTTCATCAGTAGAAATGTAAGTTTGAATGCAGGACCTTTACTTATTATTGTTTTTTTTTTTTTTTACATTTTAGCATGACTTTCACTTCATATATAGGAGCTGTATTTTCTTCCACAGCTGGAGAGAGTACACAAGTTACCTTGATCAGAATAAATATTTACAACACTACATCCTCAATAGAAGTTATTTGTTTGCTATCATTTTGATTTCTTTATCTTTTCATTTTCCTCTTTTAAAAGCAGCACAAATATAGATTTTTTTTTCAAATTTCACTTGTTCATGTCAGATCAATTTAACATTTTTATAGCTATTCCACTCTCTTGATATGTTTATTACAGTATTGTGATGTGATTGTTGCTCTAAAATTTAAAATCTAAAAATTCCTCAAATTCATAGTTTTTAGACCTTTATACTGAAGTCTAGACAAAATGTTACCGGAAATGAATATCCTTATGTATGTTTCACCACTTCCTGTAAACAGCATGTCACATTGTTTTGATGATAACACATATTACTGGGTTATCTTCATGGCTGATATGGATTAGCAGTTGTTTCACGATAATATCGCTTGAATCAAAAACCAAAACAAGTGATTGTCAGAAGGGCTTTTATTATGAAGGTCGTGATCGTATGGTTGATGTGTTGTTGTGCAGCAGCTTGACTGTCAGTGTTATCATCAGTCAAATGTGTGAAGCTAGCGGAAAAAACCTAAAAAAAATACTTTTTTTACCCTTCAACATAAACGCAATTAAACTCAGAGGCTGCGTATTGTATTCATTACATTAAACATACAGTAAACTGGGGACTGTATTTTGCTGCTAATCTGCAATTTATTAATAGTTTGTCCAGCTTTAGATCTGACACCAACACTTAAGACATTTTCAAGTTTGGGAAGCTGCCATTCTGTTTTACTAAAAACTCTTGTTTTAATAAATTAATAAATGTTGGTACATTTTATGGGATTCTCACTTCTAAATGTTCAATCAGCAGTTATAAATGTTTGTTAATAAGAGTCACGTTTATCAGTCAGTCATGTTTATCACTGTCTAATAAGTCATTAAGCCTGCAGATTAAAGTTTTAGTAGTCCTGAATAAATAAGGATCTAAATACAGGATCTGCAAATATGAACGTTAATAAAGGTGTTACAATAAGTCCATCAAGTTTTATATATGTTAATTAGTTGTTAATGAATAGATTTCGGTCCATACACTAGTAGAAGCTGTTTTGCAGTGAACAGTCCATTTGAGGGTTTTTCTGATTAATCAAAGAGCTGGCTAAAAAGACAAAGCAGGTGTCCTGCTAGAGGGAGATTTCCCACAACCTCGCAACCCCAAAGTTGTTCTTAATAATTTGTTATAACTGATATTGACAGGAGCTTATACCTGCAGGAACTAAAAGTCAAGATGTTGGCTTCTGCTGCATCAATCTTGACCATTTTAAAATCTGTCTCCCCAACTTTATGCCTTTGCAATAACAATCATGGAGGAAATTAAGCCATTAACTGCAGCTCACCCTTCATAAGTTGTTCCTCATGAGAAAGTGGTACCATTATGATTATTTAAACAGCTGTTTGGGATTTCTTTTGTGCCAAAGATAATATAAGATTCTATTTGTATCACACTTTTGAAATTTCTTGTTATAATCTACTCAGTTTTATATGAAACTGTACGCCGAGAGTTGCACTGGACTGAAAATAAAGATCTGTTTTAAAATGTTTGAGTTTGAGAAATGACGCGTTTATTCTGAAAGTACAAGAGCGGAGGGGCAGGATGTCTTATTTTGTTGGGAGGAAATGCTTACTGTGGTCGAGTGTGTATCTTTGGTATCAGGTGTGTGTGTGTGTGTATGTGTGTGAGTGGTCAGCTGACTGGCAGCCAGCGTCTCTGACAGCCGTCACAACACCGTGTGTGTGCGCTGCCTGACAGCCGGCCAGCTGCTCTCCTGTCGGGCCAGGCTGGGTTATGTGTCCCGAAGTCAGAACCGGACACGGAGGTTTGTGCACCACCAACACATGGCGGCCGAAATTCAGCCTCAGCTTCAGCCGCAGGCTCGGAAGCCATGTCTGCTGAGCAAGATTGAGGCTTTCCAAGATGTTGTTAGCACGGCGGTCATCATTCCCAAGGAGGACGGCGTTATCAGCGTGTCTGAAGACAGGTAAGCTAGCCTCAAATTAACCATCAAATCCTGCTTTATAGCCGTCACCTGCTATGCTTTTGCCTCCAGTAATAATGTCCTTTGTCTGGTTTAATAACTACAAAGCCATTTTTATGTAGAAATAGTCCAACGGTGTACCAGGATAAAAGAAAACATCCCCTTTTAACATTTCTATAAAGTGTCAGCTGACAGTCATTTGAGCACCGTGCATGCTAGTTAACGACAGTGTGCTCATTGAAAACAACGTTCAGCTCACCACTGGCCAGATAACGTCAGTAAAAAACGTAGTTCATTAGACTGAACTACCGGTTATGGTCATTTAAATAGGGGCTAACTTTAGCTAGCTACCTGCCAAAAATGGACTCATTCAAAAATAAGTAAAAATAGACATTCGTTAAAAAAAAGAAAAAAAGGTGCAGTTGGGATTCCACATATGTTTTGAATAAGCATTTAGAGTGCCTTTACATAATTTCTCTCTCCAGTTGGAATAAGAATTCTGTAATTTGTCCCTCACTCTCCCAATGTTTAACCTGCCTGTGTGTGTGTGTGTGTGTGTGTGTTTGTCTGTGTGTGTCTGTGTGTGTGTGTTTGTTGCTATGAGTGTCTATTGAGTGTGTACATCTGTTAGTGTTGGTGGTTGGAGGGTGGCTGTGAGCTTCTGCATACTGTACAAAGGTTGTATGTGCTGTAATGCTGTGTACCACCTCAGTTACTGTGTCCATTACATCTTTGTTTTCTTTAACTCCTTTATATTTTATGTTGCGTAACCAAGCTGTACGACCTCCATCGTGGCACATCATGTATGTTCGAAATATTATTTTGTACTGTTGCAGAGATAAGAAAGTGGTTATTATTTTATTCCGACTTACAGCACTGTAAGTTTCAGCCTATTATAGATAGACAAGTTCACATCCAACTTTTTTTCTCCCCATGCCAAATCTGACACCTCAGCTCAGGGAATCTGCTGATACTGAGTATTAATCCCATACTAGTGCTAACTCTTCCCCAAATTTAAAATCTCTACACCTCGCTGATTGAATGTTATTGGAATCAATCATGTTATTGCTGTGGCATTAAAAAAATAGAGAAAGTAACTCATGGTGAAAACAATGAATTTTATAATGGCATTGATTGAGAAACAATGTAATGTGGATGGTAATCTAAGGTTAGTACAGGTGCTCATACCGACTGACTGACGTGTCTCTTATTCTAAAGGTGAGAATTAACGCCCCCTCGTCTTGATGTAATTTAGTTCCTACATGCTGTTGTTATGGGGGGACAGTGGTGGTAAATGCCTGCTACAGTAACAGTAGGGTAGAGATTCTGATATGAACCTAGAGTGCGTGAAGTTGGGTGTGTTTACATGACTTCCTGTGTTGATTAAACTGCTGCCTGCTAATGACCTAAAATCCAGAGAGACTGGAGAATGTACACATCAATCATTCAGGGTTACAACTGTAGAGCCATGAGGGCTGTTGGTAATGCAGAGGCTAAAATATGATGTTTCACTCTCCAGGACGATTCGGGTATGGCTGAAGAGAGACAGCGGCCAGTATTGGCCCAGTGTCTACCACACAATGTCATGTAAGTATTCTTGCTTTCTTTTTGTGCATGTGTTTATTTGTCTGTATCCTGTTTGGAACTGTTTGATTTATTGCCTTTTTTTTTGCAAGAGCCCACATACAGTTCATCTGTCTGTCTGTCTTTGAACAAGCTGATTGATTGGCTCGTTCAGTGTAATCAAATATATCATGAATATGTAGGAGTGTGTATCTTCAGTCAGCCAATTGTCTGGATAGCACTTACTGTACTTCTTGAAACAGGCATGTTGTTCATTCCTGTTTTTGTTCATTCTTCCTCTGTGTTTGCTTTCATTCTGTGTGAGTGTTTCACCTCATCATAATGGACATAATGAATCACACAGACTCATGTCTTAGCTCCTGTACAATTGTTTCACTCCTCTCTCTTCATATCTGTGACACCATGTGTCCTTGTTTCCCTCCAGTTGTGCAACTGGAGGAAATGCCATACTACCATCAGCAAGATATGTAGCTTACAATAACAGTACTGGATGCTGCATATATGTTAAACTTGTTAGTTTACTGATACAAAAGCTGAAATGAGTGTCTGAAATATTACAATGTAATTACTGCTTTCATAACTCATAAATACAGGAAGTAATTAAAATGTTTTCTTTTTTCTTTTCAGAGTGAAAATCTTGACTCAATGATTTAAAATGTGATAAAATACAAGTCGAAGGAACTGATTCATGAATGATGTTTTGCTCTAGTTAATCTCCACTGAGTATAACTTTTCACACATTAAGCCATCTGTGCATTTCAGAGTTGCTTCACCATGAGTTTGTTATGTGGAAACTTTCAGATGAGATTGAAATGCAGAGATGTTGGTCCCACATTTCTAATTTTTTTTGTCTCTTAAACCTCAGCCAGCACATTCAGGAAATTGCAACAGCACACTGTCATCCAAAACGGTTCAACGGTCGACATAAACGTCTAAATCATCTGCAGTAAATTAGTTTTAGGGTTATCTTCACCACTGTAAATCAACCAAAGATGGTTTGAACTGACAGGAAGTTCTCTCGAGATGTGTACTGTCTCACGCTGAATGGATTCAACCTTCCAAAAAAAATAGCAATATTATTATTGTTTCTTTGGTGTAAGAGGACAAATGGAAAGTTATTAATGATGTTTAATCAGTTAGTAACTAATAAACCACTGCTGCTGTATTTGTTTCTGCATGATGAACTCACAGCTGTTGTCTTATTGTGGGCACCCTGCCTCATTATAGACAAATATAGATTCTGATATTTTTGACTTAAAGCTGTTGATATTTGCGTATTTGCAGCTATTTAAAGGAAAATTACCACGCAGCATAGTGTAAACAAGAATACATTATTAGTGAATTTCCTTTTTAATTAAATACTGTTCTAATAAACAGGATAAGCAAAGAAACAATGAAAACGCCAAATAAAATCGCCCCGAGGCCGTCAAAAAACAAAACACGTTCTGCTTGAGAGACCTGAATAAACACTGACTGAGGACTAAAACTGTTTAAGTTGGTTTGTGTCCTGAGAAGTTGTCCCACAGGTTGTGAATAGAATAACAAAAATCAAACATGCATATGAGTATTGTGAAGCTGAGAATGTTGAAATGTTGAGACTGTTTCAGAGAGGTGTTAGCCTAATTTAACTCTGTGGTAGTTTTGAAGGCTGGGAACACACTGAAAATGTGTCCTTCCAGTACAACACCACCACCATTTAGTTAAAATAGGTGGAGGACATGATTTAACAATGTTCCTAGTAGGACCGGGCAGTATATCAATATTATATCCATATCATATG
Source organism: Thunnus albacares (assembly GCF_914725855.1). Classification (NCBI taxonomy): domain Eukaryota; kingdom Metazoa; phylum Chordata; class Actinopteri; order Scombriformes; family Scombridae; genus Thunnus; species Thunnus albacares. The sequence continues at coordinate 3,200,337 of NC_058116.1, read as the reverse complement.
AGACTAGATATTGTCTTTTTTTGGATATCGTCATATAGTGATATGGCATGTGTTGTCTTTTCCTGGCACCAGACTGTTGTAGCTCTTCTATTATTTGCCTTTAACCAGTTAGTCATTATATCCACACTACTGATGATTATTTATCAAAAATCTCATTGTGTAAATATTTTTGTGAGAGCATTAATAGTCATCCTTACACAATTGTTTTGCAATATCGATATTGGTATTTGGTCAAAAATATTGTGATATTTGATTTTGTCCATATCCCTAGTCTTGATAACATTAGTCAGGAGATGCATATCAAGCTGAAGTAATGACTGAATCAGTATTCAGTTTTTTAAAGTATTTTTTTGGGTATTGTGCAACAATGCACAAAAAAATCTTAACTCAAGCTTCACTTTCTAGCTTTTTCTAGGGCTTTCAGTCGCATCTCATGGTCTTTTTCAGTTGATGGATTTTGCTCGGTTTTGTCATACTTAGGTCATTGTGATCACATGACATTGTTATCACATGACCTAAGTATGAAACTTCGCTCAGCTGAGCAAACTCCATCCACTCAGGAGGACTGTGAAATGCAGTTGTAAGCTCCGAAAAAGCTAGTAAGCTTAACCTGAGTTAAGAAATGACAAGGTCAAGAAATAACTTTCATTATAAGTATCAAGTATCATTATATATAATAAGTTTTTTGTAGCTTCACTCCCAAATTCATATATCACTATTGGCTTTCAAAAACTTGTGAAAATAATACTAATTCCCAAACATTTATTGCAGCAGAACATAAATATAGCCACAAAAGCAAAATGACAAAGAATGTATCATAACAATAAAAATTTACACAGCAGATTAGTCTTAAAAGTTAAATTGACACAACTTGCAGACACATACAAGCAGAGTGTTCACTTTTGTCTGTCCTTGTTTCTCCAGCGTCGTGCTCCTGTATGTCCTTTAACCCAGAGACCAGGAGGCTGTCCGTTGGGATGGACACTGGAAGTATCTGTGTAAGTCCAACCATCAACCTACTTCCCCTTCCCAACAAAACCCTCTATTCTTTCTTTCCTCTCCTCACTCAACTGAGGAATGTCCATGTTTTTATAGTTTTTCACTGGTAATGACCTGAAGGATACAGGTCATTCCTGTATTTTTGTCAGTATGTTGGCAGGAGGATCTCTATTTATTATCTGCTCTTTGGCATGTAAAATGGAATGCAGGTCTAATTGTTTGTGTTTTGGTGAAACTCCAAAGAGGCTTTCGTCAGGTCACTGTGATAAGGGAAAACCTCTGAACTCTGAAATATTGTTTTTTCTCTTTATGCTGTGTACAAATGGTCAGGAACTTAATTAATTTTTAACTGATCTGCGTCAGAAGTTCTTTGAACTAAGTGAAGTGTTAAATATTGAAAGGAAGCACCAAATGCTTGTTCAGATTGTTAGTCTTGGTTACTTTGTTGACTACTTTATTTTTGGTTTGATACTTCCTGATTTAAATCATTCATTATTGAGGCAAATCATTTGTATAGCTGTTTGGCTTATTTTAATGGAAAAAATATTTTTTGTAAACAAACAAACAAATAAACAAAACAAACAAAAAAACCCCATTTCGTACTTGAAAATGATGAAAAGACCATTGTATCAAAACCAAAGTCAGAGCTTTGTTTTTATGGAGGTTATTTTGCAGGCATTTGCAGGCACAAGATATTAAAAGACCTAAATTACAATCCATCAGTCCATCACTTTAGTGCAAGTTGTCTACACAACTGCTGGCCAGGGTACCATGACATTTACTATGGGTACTCATGGACTACTGGAGATGATTCCCTAAAGCTTTTGATGACCCCTCAACCTTGCAGCAATATCACAACATAATTTCCTCTTGACCAACACTTTGTCCATAACAAGGTATCTCAATGCTATTTGCCAGATTGCCATGACATTTGGTGTATTCAAGTATTCAAGTTCCACAGAGGATGACACGGTTGCACCTGGTAACAAAATGTGGTCTGTATCTGGATACGTTATCTGGATAGGCGAAAAAATTGTGGTCGCAATGTGATCTGATGGGCCAGATCACATTGTAGGTGGTCTCAAATTGTCATTGGATATCAGGCAGGTGTGAATGCAAATACGGTACACTCATTAAAAAAATTGTACCAGCAAGTTGAAAGGTCACCTAACTCCCCCTGGTCCTGCTAGCTAAAGCAAGTCCTGCAAAAGCTTCAAATAGTCTGGGTAGCTACAAGTTTTCCCTGACAAAAAGTGGTTTAGAAATGAATGATGGCCATTTGTGGCAGTGCCTCTCTTGACCTGAGAAGCACCATGTTTGTTGGCATGCAAAGACCCATGGATCAGATGTCATTATTCAGATAATGTATCCAGTAACAGATCACATGCTAACACCAGTTGTAAATGCAGCAGATGACCTTTTCCTAACCCTACCTGCACAATTTCCATTTGTACGCAAGATATATCAAAACTTAATAGGCAGCTTTTGTGGAATTTACTGAGTACATTCATGCTCCCCAATGGATGAAACCTTTAGAATTTTGGACACTATGCATTCCTCTTATCCCTCCCTCGTGCCAAAATGTCAAATTTGCACTCAAGAAAATTTAACATTAAATTTACTGAGAATGTTCTTGCTCCCCAGAGGTGAACCATCACTGTATTTATCTAATGACCCTGTGACCTTTCCTTTAGGACACCAAGATTACTGGCATTGTTCTAGAAATCAATATTTTGTCCATTCCTTGCACGGAACATATGGTTTAATGAACATTGCAGCCTCTAGTGGCCACTAGTGTGACTTATAACTGCTGGTCTTACTCTTACACGTCACAGTACAGCAGTTCAGGCCAGTCTATTCTCAGATACAGCAGTGTAATACAGTCCAGCTATTGTTTTATTGTTTGAGAATTTCACAGTGGGAGTCATTTGTTTTGGAACAAGTCAGCCCAATACAAAGTAAGACAGAACATAACACATTTTCTAGGATTTTCAACTCAAAACAACCTTAATACTCAAAGTTCCTTCAAGTTTTTTTATGATGGGCGGAGGCCGCAGAGGAAATCACAGCGTCAGATCAAAAGCTGTTCTTCTTTTTACTGGCTTACACACAGTCAATCTCAGTCACATTTTTAGAAAGTGAACGTGAATAAGTATTTATCTCTCTGCAGGAGGAAGGCCTATGCTTCAAAAGTAATCCCATTTTTAAGGCACCTTAAAGTCTTATAGATCAAATGTTTTAAAGTTTGATCCATTATTATATACACACCAAAATTTAAATGCAGTAATGTGATTTATTTTGCCGTTCATAGATTTACTTTGAAACCCGAATCAAACATTTTTGTCCATTTCCTGTCTTTCAGGAGTTCATCCTGTCAGAAGATTACAATAAGATGACCCCAGCACGAACCTACCAGGGTGAGACAGGAAGTGTGTATGTATGTGTGTGGGTGGGTGTGTGTCAGTCAGTCAATATCACATGTCAGGAAGTTGGTTTGTTTTGAAACTTATCTTTGTGGCACATAGCTCTAACATAGTCCTAACTCACATAATCCCAACAAAATGTTAAAAGTAGTGTGAAAGTAATGAAATTGTCTTGAATTTGGACTTATGAGGTTTAAATGCAGCATAAACATTTTTTCTGAGTTTTTAATTGTCTTAGATTACTCCTTAGATTGATATAAAAACCAAAGCCAACTTATGCTCAACTAAGCACTAAACCTGATATACTTAACTTTATACTGTTAAAGATAAGCCCAACTCCCTTTATACTTTTCTGTCATCCATGGACGAAACCTTAACGAATAGTACTATCTACTGTATCTATCTATGACCTGTACTGTACGTGTTATTTTACTTGTTTCTGTGTCATTAATGTAGCAGTTATGGACTTGAAAGTACCAGTATAATATTGTATGTAAGGTCTTAAAGCCCCTATGTGTAGGATTTTAAAATGTCTGAAAAAGATGAATTCTTGTGGTGGTATAAGTCACAATGACAAACAAAGATAGTATAATTTTTCCACAAACAAAATATTCAACACATAATGGACTTTAAGTTGACCCATCTCAACAAATAATAACCTCTTTTTGGGCCTCTGTTAAAAACAAACAAACATGAAACCTAGAATTGCCTTGCCTGAATCATTTATCCAAAAATCACTTGTACAAGTAATAAATCCAACTCTAGTACCTGCACACAGCCCTTCAGTGACATCAATATTTGCACTATTTTGCATGTTTTCCAACCAAAGTTTAACACCTTTATGTGTAACGTGAGGTGTAACTGACTTGTTACTTCACTCTTCCTTTAGGAATTTAGTGGCGTCCAGCAGAACGGACTTGGCTAAATGGAATAAAATATTCATATGTTTTAATTAGTGTACAATCACCTGAAAATAAGACTCATTGTGTTTTCGTTACCTTAGAATGAGCCCTTTATATCTGCATAGAGAGCGGGTCCTCTTTCACGGAGCCCACCATGTTGCAAGGCCATGTTTCTACAGTAGCCCAGAAGGGACAAACCAAACACTGGCTCTAGAGGGCCTTTTGCATTTTTTGCGAGTTTCACGTCCACCGTAGGTTCTCCTACACACCTGGAAGGGGAGGGGGAGGGGAGAGGGTATTCAGTTGGTTGCAATCTGCAACCTGGCCACTAGATGCCACTACATCCTACACACTGATCCTTTAAAAAGATAATTTATAAAAGCTGAAACTCTGCTCACTCTCTGCAATTTGCATTTTATTTATTACCACATGCTGTATTTTTACCCTGGCAGACAGTTCATTGTTAATAAAGTCTGCTCAGCGCTGTGTATTTCAAGCTTTGCAAACTCTGCAGCTTTAGGAGTTTGCTCTCTGATGGTATTCATAATTCATTTCTTTCTGTTGAGTATATCTCACTCACAAATAACTGGACCAGAGCACCACTGATTGATCTCTGCTACAGTTCCAACTACACTAGATGTTTTTTATAGTATTAATGCACACGCAACCCTTGGAAAATTGATTCGTGAATGAATTCAGAGTGATATTTCTAGATGACTTTTTATGATATGTCTTTCTCTGATCTTAAGAGAAGATCTGTACCACATGTCCTTGTGTCATGTGTGGCTGTGTGTAACTGACAAATTATGTCTGCACCAGTGTCAGGCAACTTTCTCTTCTTTCCTTAAAGAAAGGCACCCTATCTTCTGCTTACAAAAATGGTGTTAATTGCATATTCTCTTGCAATTTTAGCATATAGTATGAATGATATTGATAGCACAATGCAAATTGATTGCATCTCGTGTGTTGTACTTGTGTGTGCGTGCGTGCATGTGTGCGTGTGTGTGTGTGTGTGTGCCTGCAGCCCACCAGGGCAGAGTGACAGTGGTGCTGTTTGTATTGGAGATGGAGTGGCTTCTGAGCACCGGCCAGGACAAGAACTTCACCTGGCACTGCTCAGAGAGTGGCCAGCAGCTGGGGACTTATCACACAGCAGCCTGGGTTTCTGGACTACAGTATCCTTTAAATGCCCCTCACCCTCACCCCCAGTCCCCTCCTGGTCTTCATTTGCTCCTCTGCCCGCGACTTTGCTCCATGAACTCGACAGCTACACTCCCTGTTAAATGGAGTGGAGTGGATGTAATAAAGTAGGAAGTGATGAGCCATCTTCGGTGCTTCGGACTCTTGGCCTTTTATTGTTGACAACACAGTCTATTTTAAGACCCCAGCAACATAAGACAGAGCAATTGAGATTAGCTTCCAGTTAGTTTGTACTAATGGGAAGGGCTAACAATAGGCATCAGTCATGCTGTTGTCAAGGAAACGGTCTGAGTAGGTTTCTGCAATGGCCAGATGAAAGGCTGTGAGTGCTCAGCAGCAACAAGGATCCATACCAATGAGCCTGCCATGAGGTCATCAGACTGCTGGTATCCTGCTAGCCTCTACATACTACATACTTGCTATGTGTGGTTAGCATGGCTAGAAAATAGTAGAAGAAACACTGGACCATGACAGTGGCAGTGTTTTTGTTTGGAGTGACTTAAAACAGGATAATAAGGGCTGTTTTATGAAAGTGTTTTCAGACATCTAGTTTATGGTTGTTTCAACACTTCAGTGACTGTATGTCACCAGCTGCTGTTTAAACAACAATCAAATATAATCTAAAAATGTTTTTTTTTAACTAGATCTTATTTTAACCTAGACCGTTGACTCTACGCCACGCTTTACCAGTAGAAAAAACATCAGAACTAAGGTTAAATGAATATAATTCATGTGGAAACAACAAACAAAAGTTTGTACTAGTAAGCTTACCAAGATTTATGTTTAGACAGCAAAATGACTTTTAAAAAATAAGATTTTGACAGGTGATGCTCATCCAGCAAACAAGAATTCATTCAAAACTGAAATAAAAAAATATGATGAAATCCATCCTTGAGTCCTTGAGTTCACTGTTAGTGTAGTAGAGAGCCACTTAAGATTTTTGTTTGTCAGAAACATCTTGCGGCTTGGGCAAAGTTCAACTTACTTGCACAACAGTAATTCACGTAAAAGTGAAAGGAAACGTACTTCATGAGCTTTCTAATATTATTGCAATGAAATAACATTCAACATGTTGTTAATGGAGTTATGTTATTGTTAATAGTTACAAAAATGTAATTAGTTTACAGTGGGATTGGATGGGGGAGGGGAGCCACTGAGCCAGACTCTTAGAGGCTTTTTTCCTTGAAAATCCTCAAATGTGTGCTTCTGTGGAATGGCAAAGATTTATTTAAATAATTGAATTTAATTTCAGGTTTCCAGAGAGGAAAGGGAAATTGAAAACAACAATTCCAGTAACTAGATTTGTATTGTGTTTTCTTTAAGACAGAAGGATTTCAAGAGGATGGGATAATTAGGTTATTCCTTGTGCGGTCGTCATTTTTCTCTTCTACAATGCCAACAGTGTTGTAATGATTTTGGTCTATGGTGACATAACCAGGTCAGAGGACGATACTGACTGAAAGGCCTGTGAAATAGCTGAGAGTCGTCCACTGACATGCTGTACTTCCTCTGCCTTTACTCAAATCTTACATTTCACTCTTAACACGGCTATAAACAACGCTGGATTTTCTTGAACAGCGTGCTGTTATAAAGTAGGATTTTGCTTTTCTAGTGTGCATTTCGGTCCATTAACAGATGAGTCGATGCATCACTGGTTTCTTAGCAGGACACAATTTCTTGCTTTTTTGACCTTAATCTTATCCCAGGTTCGATGTGGAGACCAGACATGCATTTGTAGGGGACCAGTCTGGTCAGGTGACTATCCTGAAGCTGGAACAGGACAGCTGCAGCCTTGTCACCACCTTCAAGGGACACACTGGTACTCTACACACACTACACACAGTGAAGAAGCTGTGAATTCTTGCAGCCCCAGTCTTTACCCCATGAGCTACAACACTGTTGACAAAAACTGTCATTGACTTTCGTTAATAAATAATCGGTTACCTAAATTGCCTTGTAGCTACGCTTCGAAGCCCTGATATTTTCTGCTTCCTGCTCTGCTTTCAAGCATTCACTCTTACAAATATTAGTTTTTGTTGAATAAACAAGTATCTTTTCCTCTTTTCCTTGTGTGCCGCATGGGCAGCTTGTTCATTCTTCTGCTGTCAAAGAGAGGAGCTGTTGCTGAATGCAAATGACAGAAACTGCCATTTTATAATATTTTTGGTTATACTTTATATCTAAAAATGGTCTTTTCAAAACCATTTTACACGTGGCCTTAAAACAATAGAAAATAAAAACTACAAATGAAACGGTTACAGCTCTTGCAGAAAGATGTCAGCTGGGAACAGCTTTTGTCAGGAGGGGAAAGGGATAAAGGAAGAGAAAATTACATCTTTATGCTTAAATTATTTCTTTTATACTTGGAGTAATCTCCCATAAACCATCAAGGTTCAGACAGTAGCTGCATCAAATTCACATAATAGTTGATGCTCGATTTCCTCTTTCAAATTGTGTTGTCCTCAGGCAGATTTTGGATTTATTGAGCCAGTTACCAGTAAATTCAAAAGCTGTAGGTCCCTGGTGGTTTTAATATTCAAGAAAATCTTTTGTGGCTGTCACTGTGGAATCTGCTTCAACATAGGCAGTGAAAAATGTCTTCTACAGTGATAAATAGGAATTAAAGTCTAAAGATGACATAGTTTAAAGATGAGTTCATAGCCTGTAACAAAAATGTGTCTTTTTTCTGACATTGAGTTACTAATTTATAGTCATATTTTAGTCAAATTTCCATGGAGTCATGTATTGTACTGTGTATAAGTCCAGCAAATGAGCCATGATAACATGATCAGCGGATCATAAATAATTCTGAGAGGATTCAGAGCTGAGATGATATATCATGCGCTGGTTCTTAATACGAGGCCCTCATGTGTAAAGCCTTTTTACAATATGAGAATAAACTGTCTGTTATTTGACCTTTTTGTGAGTGTGTTTGTGATCTGGTGCTGATGTTTCACTGTGTGTGGGTGTGTGTGTGTTGTACTTTGCCCCAGGTAATGTGACTGCACTGTGTTGGGACCCGGTCCAGAGGGTGCTGTTCTCCGGCAGCTCAGACCATTCCATCATCATGTGGGACATCGGAGGGCGCAAAGGCACTGCCATCGAACTGCAAGGACACAAGTAAGAATCACAAGCATCTGCTACTATACCACAACTGGTTGGTTAAGATGGTGGGGCCATGTGCAGCAGTGGCTGCACTGGCACCTGAAAGAGATGAGCAATCAATCACAAATTGCAAGTGCACAGATGATGTCTGTGTCACCAGTAACAACCAAAAACAAACCAGAAACCTAGGATGACCACAGAGGTGTGTGTGTTGTGGAGAGCACAAAATGCTGCCTTCAAATCCAGTGACATGGTGGCCCTCAGATTAGCAAGAGTCAACCTGAACTGAAAGCGCACTCATGGTCAGAAAGTCCAGTGTCATGGAGTGTTCATGACTCTAGGGACACCAGGTGCATGTGGCAGGGAATCCAAACTATCACAGAGTTACAAGACTGCTCCTCCACCTTGTGATGACAACACCTTCCTAAATGAGCTCAATAATCGTTCAATGGTTCGAGGCACTCAACGACACACTCGTGAGGAAAGCCACACCTCATCATGATGACCAGGTACTCGGTCTTGACCCAGCTGATGTCCGATGGACCGTGATGAAAGTCAGCTCAAGGAAGGCTGCTGGTCCTGACAGTATACCGGGCCGTGTGCTCAGAGAATGTGTTGACCAACTGGCACATGTCCTCAAAGACTTTTTTTAATACCTCACTGAACCAGGCTGGCATCCCATCATGCTTCAAGACTGCCACCATCATACCAGCGCCAAAAAAATCTACAATTACATGTCTCAATGACTACCGCCCAGTAGCACTTACTCCCATCATGATGAAGGGCTTTGAGAGGCTGGTCGAGGACCACATAATATCCAGACTTCCCCCCACTCTTGACCCATTCCAGTTTGCATACCGCCCTAAACACTCGACTGAAGATGCCTTATCCTCTGCACTCCACCTGAGCCTGGCACATTTGGAGGGAAAGAACATCCATGTGTGAATGCTGTTCATTGACTTCAGGTTTTAATACAATCATCCCCCTTCACTTGGTAAGCAAACTGGGTACACTGAGCCTGAACATCCTCTGTAACTGGTTATTGGACTTCCTCACAGACAGACCCCAGTCAGTGCGGGTTGGAAACAACACTTCCATCACTGAGCACCAGCTCCCCTCAGGGCTGTGTCCTGAGTCCACTGCTGTTTACCCTGATGACCTACAACTGTTTGCCAAGTTTAGCGCGAACCACATCATAAAGTACACAGATGACACAACAGTAGTTGGCCTTATGGTATTATGTTTTTGGGTTGTCCGTCTGTCTGTCCATCCATCCGTCCTTGTGAACGTGATATCTCAGGAAAACCTTGAGGGAATTTTTTCAAATTTGGCACAAATGTCCACTCAGACTAAAGGATTAACTGATTAGATTTTGGTGGTCAAAGGTCAAGGTCACTGTGATCTCACAAAACACATGTTTGACCATAACTCAAGAATTCATACGCTAATTATGACAAAGTTTGACACAAATGTCTAATAGGATAAAATGATGAAATAGTGAAATTTTATATTGAAAAGGTCAAAGGTCAACTTCACTGTGACATCATAATGTTCTGCGAAAACATTATTCATTCATTGCCATTATTCAGTGCCATAACACAGGAATAGAAGGGGAGATTGTGACCATATTTCACATTTGGTCAGAAACTGTGATGATTGTATAGATCCTCTGTGCTGCCGGATTGAAGATGTGTGTGAAGCATCCACGTTTTAGAATTTGTAGCTTCTTCACAGCAACATCCATATCTGAAGCACTGTCCAATCTCATGGCTACAACTTTGTGTTCTATCAGAATCAGCTTTATTGGCCAAGCTTGTGAACACATACAAGGAATTTGACTCTGTTTTTTGTTTCTCTCATTGAACTTACATACTAATAGACATACAGCAGAGCAAGAATAACAAATCTGAGGCAAGGGGAAAGACAATGAATAACAAGCTAGACAACAACAAAAGGAATAGTTTTCCCAATACACTTGACTAGGGAGGTTTGCTTACCGCTGTAGCTGAGAAAACAATCTTGCAATGAATGAGTGAAGAGCCAAGGCTGAATTATTCACTGGAATAATACATGACAATTTCACCACAAAATACACTCAATACCTTTTATTAAATTCCTTCAAAGTCTTCACAACATATAATATATGAATCTGGATAGACATGGATGTAAACTGCAAGTTTACCAGTTGGCAGAGGCATATAACCACAAGGCGGTATTTTTAGTTTACTCTGGCTTGGGTGCGTTCAGATTCTAGGTTTATAGGCTGCAGAAAATCTGCATTCTATCTAATAAATGATGATATCGCTGAGAACATTTAATAAACAAATTGGGCTGATCAGACAAGTGGATGAGACTCAGACTCACAATGGTCAATATTTAAACCATGGAGATAAACAATCCTTTAACTGCTAAATAAGTTCCAAAATTCATGAACTGGGAATTGAGAACATTCTTCTTCATTGATATTTCTTTTACAACTAAACACTGATAGTTGTTAACTTATTCAGACATGAAACCAACATTTGAAATTTCCATCACAGGACCCATTTCTCCATTTGTCTAATTTAAAAAAAAAAAAAAGAGATTCCGGTTTTATTTTATGCAACATAGCTGCTTTGTTGCAGAGAGCCAGGTTAAAAAGAGTTAAAGTTTTGAAGAGACAGCAAAAACTTGATCAGCATTACTCATATAAACCACTTATGTTCTTGTTAACAAATCAGGTCATTGACCTAGTGCTTCCTCTGTTGTCTAATGCCTGTGTGTGTGTGTGTGTGTGTGTGCTCCCTACAGTGACAAGATTCAGGGTTTGTGCTATGCTTCACACACTCGCCAGCTCATCTCCTGCAGCTCAGATGGAGGCATCGTCATCTGGAACATGGATGTAACACGGCAAGAGGTGAGAGAGACGGATGAGGCGGCAGTCTCACCCAACACACAAGCCCATGTTCGTGCTCAATCTGTGAACTCTGACACTTTATGGAGAAAATATGAAAAAATATGGACATTTCTAAAATGTGAGCTCTGTGTTTTTCTGTCAGTTTGCATACAGTATGTGTCCGTACTGACATACAGTGTGTTTAGATAAACCAATGATGTTTGCTTTCCCTCCTACTTTGAGATCATTTCTCTTAAGAGATCATGACACGAGATTAGACACACACACACACACACACACACACACACACACACACACACACACACACACACACACACACACACACACACACACAGAGTCTGGCTTTTATCAGAGAGACTTGCATTCTCTCCTCCCCCTCAGTGCTGCCAGTCTTCATACAGTAGTTGAGACTTCATTGCATCTTTATTTACCCAGTCACTTTCATTCTGCCTCAGCATCATTCAGTTGTGCCTCTGTCTCTGTTATTTGGTCCAAAATCTCATCTCAATTATATTTTCTGTTTCACTGGATCTGTTGAAGCTGACATCCCTCAAGGCGAGCTTTAAAATAATATGAGTAGGTTACTGTTGCTCCCCAAGCAATCACTCATAGCTGTTATACCAAACACCGCACTGTGTAGCTGGTTACTCAGCGAAAAATTTGCTAACTGGCAAATTCATCAAAGCTGTGGGATTTAAAAGAGAAAAACTAGAAAGAGGGAACACTGATTCAGGAGTTTCTCATTTCATTCCTCATGGCAATCAGGGTTGAAAGGTTGGTTGACAATAGATGGGTTTCCCATTTACAAACAATCGCATTGGCACAATGTCATGATAGCTTATATATAGACATTCTCAGTATTTAGAGATAAAAAAAACAGTTGGGAAGCAGTAAAATGACTTTTTAGAGGTTTGATTTGTATGCAGAGCTCATCCTCGCATTTCCAAAACTGCAGTGTAAACAGACAAAACTTCAAACTATCAATATAGGATATAATTATATTTATCAGCCACACAGGTCTCTGCACACCTGTTTGTGATTTCCACAGAGAAATTATAGGCATAACAATATGATGCATTTTCCATCCAAAGTCATCAGTCTGCTAACTCTATCAGCTGTCACCTAAGCCCACACTGAAACAGCAAAAGCATTGATCATAAAACCTGACAAACACTTGAAATATTCCTTTAACAACCATAAACACAGTTGTGTTACCTTTAACAGGTAGGACAGCTCACAGTTCCTGTGCTCAGAAACTGATTTCTTCCTTTTTCCCTGTTGGGTTGTGTGTCACCTCACCAAAAAGACCACCTTCTCCTGTCTGTATGATGCGTTCAGGGTCTGCTATGGCACCAATCGATGCTCATTAAATGATGCAATGCTTTATAACATCAAGAAATAATTACAACGTGCAACTCCTCCTAAAATCATTAATTGTATTTTTACTGTTATGTTTGTGTACAAGTTGAAATAAGCATATATAATGTGTAAGTACGTCTCTGCTCATCTATAGTTTGTTCAAACTTTCACAAAATTACTTTGTCCAGGTCTTTAGAAATGAGAAATTAGTGAACCTCTTGATTGTTCTTATCATTTGGTCATTGGTGATACTGGGAGCATAATTTCAAACATGTATAGCAGAAACCGTTCATATGATTTTGAATTGTGCATTTGCACAGACCCCTGAATGGCTGGACAGTGACTCCTGTCAGAAGTGTGAACAACCTTTCTTCTGGAACTTCAAGCAGATGTGGGACAGTAAGAAGATCGGCCTACGACAGGTATTGGACACACCCATTCCTAATGTTCTTTTATTCCTTTCATTTTGGTATGAAATTAAGTCTTTCATTAATTATAAAATCATCAGTCCCAACACCTGATATCATAGTTTAGATGTCAGGTACTCTGCTGAAGGAGAGTCAGTGACCTGCAGCTGCACTACACCCTGAATTCATACCAGACAACTTTCCAGAAAACATAGACGAAAACATAGACTTTTGCTGCACTAATAACCAGCAGACTTCTTGTGACTGTCTTATTGTCTCATTTTCAGGAACAGCCTTCTGTTGTGTTTACTCATTTCAAGTGTGTGTGTGTGTGTGTGTGTGTGTGTGTGGGATCCACACTTCATGGATTCAGTAATAGCCCTTTTTCAACTGCAGAGCAATCTTCTGGGACATTCTGTAGCAAAGAACCAATCAGAACAGTAGTACTGTAGTTGTTTCTGGAGATGAGGTTCATGTTTTCTGTTTCATTGCAACCACAAAGATCTTGATGCAAAAAAGCAACAGTACAACTGAGGAAGCAGCATTGTAAACAATAATGTAGAGCCTCCATTTAATACTATGAAAATGGAATAGATGTTGCTATCTTTTTATTGCTAAGTGAATTGGCTGTACTTCTATATGGAAACAAAAACATGTCATCACAAAACCATTCACAAGTGTTGAAATTAGTCTGCTGGTGGTAGCCATGTAGCAACATGCAGCAGAGGTGTGGTTTCAAGTCACACGACTTGGACTTGAATCGGATTCGAGTCATGAATCTAATGATTTTATATTTGACTTGTCAAAATCAAAAAAGACTTGATTTTCAATTTAGCTTTTGATATGAAGCAGCAGCTGTGGTAAATGTTGTGTTAGCATCAGCAGTAGCTTCATTTGACTGTAGGAGAGCGAACAGCAAACAGTGAGGCTGACAGCAGTGAGATCAAATTAAAAACAGTAACAATGCTGTGTCATTTCCTGTGACCATCGTGCGTCGGTTTGTAACGTGAGTCCAGTACGGCAATGGTGGATCCTGCCACTAACAATGAAAACTGCTATATATACAGAGGTAATTACAAAATTGAAATACATTGAATGACTATTGTAGAAAAAATGCTGACCATAAACAGCATGAAATGGCATTTGACTTCATGAAAATCTTAAGGATTATAACTTTAACACCAATGACTTTGCTTGGACTTGGCCTTGAAATCAAATCTACAATGTGAAAATATGGTGTAAAAAATGCGCAGCAATCAACTCTTTATTTTCCTGACAAAAGATATACTATAAATGACTCTGAACCTATCGTGCTGTGCCAGAAGGAACAAGTTTCCACAAGAGTTTCCAAGAGTTCAGTACAGCAGACAGACATCAGATGATACCTCAAATTATCACGTAGAGATGAAAAGCCTGCTGGGGTTAACTAAAAACAGATGGCAAAAAATATTCAGCTCTGAAATGACAAATCATTGTAAAGACGCACCTGATCAGTTTGCTTTTAAATATTATGTCTGTAAATCACCCATACTAACAGTTACCCTGCTTAAAAAACCTAAATAACATTAAACTTGGTGAAGGGGACATTACGACTTATTCAGGACACAAAACACAAAGTTTAGGACTTGGACTTGACTCAGGACTTGTTTGTCTTGACTTGGGACTTGACTCAGGACTTGTTTGTCTTGACTTGGGACTTGACTCAGGACTTGTTTGTCTTGACTTGGGACTTGACTCAGGATTTCATAGCCAAGACTTGAAACTTAGTTATGACCTGCAAAACAATGTCCCACCTCTGGTAGTCAAGCTATTTGCTGTTCCTGGTTAGTAATGAGACTATACAAAGCTGACATGTTCAAGTCCTCTTGTGTTCCTCAGCACCACTGCAGGAAGTGTGGCCAGGCAGTGTGTGGCAAATGTTCATCCAAACGTTCCACCATCCCCCTCATGGGCTTCGAGTTTGAGGTGCGTGTGTGTGACAGCTGCCACGAGTCCATCACTGACGAGGAGTGAGTAACAATTAGCCTCTGTTGTTGTCATATACTGACCCTTTGTCCTCTCATAGCTAAATGACGAGCTTCCTCAGCGCTCTCACAGTAAAGTAAACGACGTTCCCTTTGTGTCTTCTAGCCGAGCGCCTACAGCCACCTTCCATGACAGCAAGCACAGCATTGTTTACATGCATTATGAGCCCACCACTGGAAGTCTGCTCACCTCTGGCACCGACAAGGTTATCAAGGTCTGGATGGGAACAAACAATTTCTGTTGTCTTCATGCGTTTCAGATAAGATATGCAAGCACATCCAGGCACATTTAGTAGAGTCACTCCTTAGCAGGGGGAGTTTTTAACTCTGCCATGGTTAGGGTTTTTTGTCCCACTCTTTTTGTCTCTTGCTTAGTATTAAAAAGGCAGGATTAAAATGCTAGTGGGCCCCTATTGACTAACCATTCCCCCCCCTTGTGTGCATCATGTATGTATCCTGTTGTGTTTCAGTACAGCTCAGCTGGAGTACTATCTGCCTTGGTTGGCGGCTTGTCAGGCTGTTTGTGGTATTTTGTTTAAATGAATATATACATCAATGTAATGCCAGCTGAAAACTATAAAATTAGATTTTAACACATGCCCATGCAAGGACATAATGGATAAAAATGCAGGAGCCACTTAAGGTCCATTATTTCAGTTTATATTGTGCTTTAGTGTATTACCTAAGAAAACATTGACAAATAAAATATAGTTAATCAAATTACCTCAAGCTAATTGTATCACAGTGAACTGTAGTAACCGGAGCCTTCAGGCCCCTGAGGTGTCTGGGGCCCTATAGGTTAGACTAACCCATTGTTGCTAACTTCTGAGCTAACCCCCTTCCTCCCCCTTGGTCTTGGGAAGCTGCAGCATTTATTAACTGACACACTGTAGTCTGTACTGTACATTTACTGTACATTTTTGGCCTGGCGGGGGTTCTTGTTGGCCTGGCCAACCATAGAAATGACCCCAACACTTATCTTTGCAGCTAAAGCTTTTAGCCACTTGTTTTGGTTGTCCTGCACATTGACTGTATAGTTGAGTCTCCCCACCCAGCACCAAACAGCACACAAACAAAGTTTACGACTAACAAGTGAAGAAAGTGGAACATCTAGCAGCTAAAGAGCCAGATATTTTTCTCAGGAGTTGGTGCAGACCAAAAAGGAGAATATTGGACTCACATATGGACAGAAACATAACTCCAATGGGATTTTATTGTTGCTCTGTGTCTGGTTGTTGCCCAAGTAGGTAGTTGTTTGCTAGCATCTTAGTCATAGTAGCTTGTTCAAATGGGGACTCTGTCTCTTTGTTTGTTTTGTCAAACATTACTAAAGGCAGATTTTTTTTATAACACTAAAATATTGGTTAATCATTTTGTAAAATAATGTATTCACTAATGTTTCTCTGCTAACCTGAAAGAATTTCATCATTTGGGCTTTAAATGAATGTTGCTTCAGACTTTCATTTTTGGAAAGTAAAATTGTTCAGTTTAAATATTATGTTGTTTGTATCAGAGCCCAAACAAACACAGTTATCTGTTAAATTCTGTTTGTAGTATTTCTGCAATCATCCTTTAGGGAGAGTCAGCAGAAATGTTTCTATCAGTAAGTTCATTAGGGTTGTCTCTCTTTGACAACAAACTGATCACGTCTTGTGTTTATCTGCAGCTGTGGGACATGACTCCTGTGGTGTCCTGAGGTCTGTGGTCCATTGGCAGTCGGCAGGAACCTCTGCTCACCAAACTGTGATGGTCTCACGGCGGCAGTTGCTCTTGGAAGAGAGAAAGAGAGAGAGAGAATGAAACTGAACTATATCAATGTCATCTGGATAATATTTAACAGTTGTTCATCAACAAGCTGTGGCTGCTGCACGTTCACAGTGAGGACACTGGAGGCCAAAGAAGCCTGGGAACAGGGCAGGCCATGGTTGACACAAGGTTACAGACAGTTGTGGGTGTTTGTTTGTGTGAAGGGTGCTGTTGGGTGGGGGACATGTCTGTATATATGTGGGGTGGAGGGGTGGGAGTTGAAGCATTTGACTTTGTAAGGTATTGACACACTTTATTTGCTTAAATTTCATGCATTCCCTGTTGATTACATACTGGAAACTCACATAACAGTAATTGAAATATTTCTGCACTGTGGTCAGTGAGTCCCGTAAAACCAAATGTTAGTATTTTTTTAGATGTGAATCACTTCATGGAACTCATTCACAATCTCAAACTCACTCATTCCTGTTTACCAAGCTGTAGATTTTCCACGAGAGGGAGTTTCTCAGTCACCGCCAACCTGCACCACCTATAGGAAAGGAAAGTAACAGCAACAGCAGTCTGTCTGTGAAAATAATCACCAGTTAAAAGCAAACTGACAAACAAGAGATAAAACCCAAGGTTTAAAGTTCACCTATTATATTCACAGCCCATCCTCACAGGAAAAACAACAGTATAGGTCTAAAATTCAGACCAGCAAAAACCACCTTTAGTTATGTTTACGCCATTTAGCAGCTGTAGTACTTATGACACGGGCAAGCGACATGGTTCAGATGACGTCAATACAAGATGGCTTGATTTTGCTTAACTACGAGGAGGCGGTTGGATGGATGGCTAGATAGTTAGATGGCAAAAAGTGGGCTTTGCTGCAGGAGACTACAGTTTGCTTCCTGTTCCAATTGAGGGTGTCATGTTTCCAACTGCGACATTTTTTAAAAAATGGTCCTGTTCTGGAGTGCATTACTATGGCTGGCAGGTGGTGTAAACATAACTGAAGGTTGTTTTAGCCGGGTACTGTCATGTAATTATGAGGAAGTGTTGGTATTCAGCACCAAATGTCCTACATTGATATTTTTCTCCTGTTGCTTTGTTTGCTTCTGTTACAGCAACCTATTTTTTCTTTTTATTTTACTCAATTCTTTTTTTAATCCATTTTTCATCAGGACCCCCTCCTTTCCTCTGGAGTTCATCTCATCTATCATTCATTTAAGTACAGTGTTGAAGGACAGATGAGGCACAGTGACACTCAAGAGTGTCTCAGAGCAGAAAATCTGCTCACGGTAGGCCATCTTACAATTCATGGGTTTAAAATGTAAAAAGCTATCACTGTCCTTGCTAGTTCAAAAATGTGTTACTTTTGTTGCTGGCAGGTGGTACAGGTTGGACTGAGGGGAGGGGGAGACTAAAGGAAGGAAATATTTCTCATCTACTCCACTGGATATCACACAAATTTGGTCCATAGTAACAAACTCAAGTTTTGCCACTAAAGACAGTTCAGTTTCACAGTTCTTTATTCAAATTTTAGGAATTATCCAATCATTTCCAAAGATACCAAATATACCATGTTGAATTTGGGGAAAATGTGTATAAATCAACGCATATGACACCTAGAATAATGAAATTTGATGTGTGTGCAGCATCGCACAGCTTCAATATCATGTTGGAACAAGCAGATACAGAATATATCAGTGATACTCTAGGGGGGAAAGTTTTCTTCAGTTAGAGAAAACTTCAAGTGGAAATCGGAAAGTGGAAATATGAAGTTGAACCATTGCAGCAGACATTGATGGTAATCCAGACTCTTGCCATGATATTGTAAGTACACAGTGTTAGATCAACATTTTGTAATCCTTAAATTAACCAATCAGATTGCTTGCTGAACTTTGAAAAAGATCTTTTGTATGTTTTGTCCTGTCATCAGTGAAGCTCCTTTATGAGATTATTTATTATTCTAGGTGTGGACTAAATGTTTTTGACTTGCAAATGCACATATCAAGCTAATCAGTGGCAGCACAAACATGAATCAGGACTGTAAGGAAACTAATGAATGTGGTTTGATTTTGTTCTCACTGTTACTGTTTCATCAAGTCACTATACTGTATACTGACTTTCATGTCAATGCACTGGAATCAAGAAGCAGAAATATGTCACAAATCGCTGCTGTGAAGAGAAAATAATGACGTTTTTGCAATTATCACATTTGTGCTTTAAAGATCAAAGGGTAACTAAATTGAATTCTTCTAGTGTTTAAAAGCCTGCTGAATATTTTCCAAAGATGTTTAACTTTTAGATTGAAGATATGTTGAAGACATCATCCAACAGGAAAGAGACAGTTTGTTTTTGCTTGTCTGCACTTTGACAGCTACTCATAAGGTACATTCCCTGCAGCTGTTTCCTCATGAATGTTACCCTGTGATTACCAAGACCTTAAAGGACCGTACCAGTGTATACTTCACATTTTTGCCAACCACTTTCAAATACAAGCTTTACAGTTGTTGATGTATTTTTTCCAACTGTCAGAAACATGTTGGTTTCCATTCCGTTACATAAATGTTACATTACTTGACAAGGAGTAATGTAGACTTGAAATGGTCTTATACAACTTAAATCTAAAACTCAACAGTGTAATCAGCAAAATAGGTTGCTGTGTTGTATGTGATTGAAACACGCTAAAAACAAATCATTGGTATAGTCCTTTAAATGCAACAAGACTACACAGGAGATACTAAGTCACAAGATCCACAATATCTAAACCTTTTTTTTGCCATCAAAATGTTTGACAAATTCAATTCATCTGAGGCCAGTGGTCTATTTTTCTGTTGCAGGAAAAATAACAATGTTGTGTTCCAGTGTCTATTAATGTAACCATGTTTGTATAAATGATGTATTAAACGAGCAGGTATTCACCTACTCCAACAGATATGAGTCAAAATTGTTTTTTGTGGAATCTCAGAGCTGCTGCTCGTGTGTAGTGGTAACAGAAATATTATCATGGTTGCTTTTCAGTGAGAAAAGGACAGCATCTTCTCCCCTTTTTCACATTTGTACATTTTCCTCAGTAATATTCTTAATTTAATCTCACAAGTCCATCAAGTTCTTCTTCTCTGCTTCTTCTTTTTGTAACAACTTCTTTCTAGCTCTTGCTGTTCCTATATTCAAAGATAGTGTTTCTACAGGTAAGGAAAAAAAAAACAATTTGACTATTATGTTCTTCAGCAGCCATTATTAAAACAATTTGTTATAGTTAAGCATCCATTAACACTAAGTTGTTAAAATGTTCTAAACTGGCAGCCAAATGTCCTTTAGTTCCAAAACTGCCAAAACAAAACTACTTCATACCATTTTTACTGACAATTGGTGCAAACAACCTGCTCTGACTACACACAAAATAGTTGTTTATGGCTGGGTAGCAGAAGACACAAACCGTACACTTTGTGACAAAAGACAGACATTTATCACAAGTGTTTAATGAAATTAATACATTTTACAGAAATTAATATACAAAGTTGCATCGTGTGTTATATTTATATTGAAGCCTACTTTTGATTGACCTCGCTGATAAAAGCACTATACAATATTCTTCTTTCCTGAAAACAATTTTACCACACTTCAAGGTTGTTCTAAAATAAAGCCTGTTTTCTTTGGGGTAATCAGTCAAAAATGTAAAAAAAAAAAAAAAAAAAAAAGTCCTGTACAAAAACACAAAAGCAAGATTATGTAAACATTAATAACAATTAGTGAGGAGTGCCTGGTTTGAAAAAGACATTAGCAAAAACATCAAGGTTTGAACTTGAGGGTGAACTCCTCCAGTGCTGCCAGGAGCTTCTCCTCCTCCTGAGGTGTGGACCTGGAGGAGGCCAGAGGTAGATGTGTCGCCACTGCTTTGCGATCTGGAAGGAATTTTATGGAAATGTATGAGACAGCAGGAGACACTGCGCCACAAGAAAATGTGATATGCATGATGCAGGCATTCAGGGAGTTGCTTACAGGATCAATTGAAATTTAAAAAGTGTCTTAGTATCATAAAAGCTCCTACTGAATCACATCACACTCAGTCTCCTCCTTTTATTGGAGGCCTTCATTTGGTTCAGTGGTTTGATACGAGCTCCTGAATTATGTTAATGTCTTCTGACACACCCCCAGAGAGAATTTCAAGTCTTCATCAGGAACAAAGTCCCCAAATTAACACACTCTTACAAACATTGCTGTCTCTAGGGTTGTGGTTCTATAGTAATTTTATGAAAATGAATCCACTAGCTGCCAAGTGAATCTGAATCACTTTAAACAAAACATTTTAAGCATCAAGTTACAAATGACTTACGTGCTATGCAACCCTAATATTTGAAGATGCATTCATTACTTCATTAAAATATTTTTACTACTTGGGGGCAGTGGAAAAACACACAACATAGACTTCACCTCATAAAGTTGCAATGTAATGTCAAGTAATAGCGACCGTTATTACTGTACCGTGAATTACGCTTTGACTTCCACCTCTATTATCAAAAGGGAGACAAGCGAACAAGCTTCATTAAGTACTAAGAAGAGAAAATGAGCTCCGTTTCTCACCCTGGAAGAAGAGTCCGCTCGGCTGCTTGCTGGCGGCCGGAGACACAGCGAGCCACACCACGGTGTCGGCCCCCATCACATCTGTCCGCAGCCTGGACTGCATCTTAGCGTGGAAGGAAGGCATAGAGGACTGGACGGCTACAGAGAGGGAAAACAAGACTGCAGATTACAGAAGCAACATCTTTCTGTCACATGTAGCTGTCAATCAGGGAGTATTAAGAGATTTACTGTTAGTTCCTGCTTCTCAAATGTCAGAATTTGCTACTTTTCTCTGTTTCACATAATTGTAAATCGAACATCTTTGGGTTCTGGACTGTTGGTTGGACAAAACAAACGTCCCTTTAGTTTCTGGAAAGTTGTGATGGCCGTTTTTTTCTGACATTTGTTAGACTTAATGAATGATTTAAGAAAAATGATTAATCTTTTATAAAAAATGCTTGTTTGTTGCAGCCCAAAAACATTTACATTTCACTGTGTGGCCTTAAACCGCAGTTAAACCACATGTGTAACTACAACTGAACTGGTTTAGACTGCGGTTGAACTCTTCAAGACACAGCAGTCAGATTTAAGAGACCATGTTTTGTTTACCTGGTGTGTCCGCCCAGCCGGGGTGCATGGAGGAGAAGTGAATGTCTTTGTGCTGAGAAGCCCATCTCTCTGTCAGAATCACTTGCTGTCTCTGTCAGAATGAAAACACACAGAGCACATAAACAAACATTGGTACATGCCACAATAGTTTCTCCGCAGCTCTCGGATGCACAGGAGTTGTTACTTTGTTCTGAGCGTAGGCCATGGTGCCGTCAAACGTCCCCTTCTCAAACTGGAGGTCATCTACGTTCAGCTTCTGCGTGAGCATGCCGCCTGACGACACGGTGACCTGCGGAGGAGACGCAGGCAGATATTCATTTGTACTTTTAAGAAAGCGCAAGATTCACATGCACAGTGTGAGTCAGCCTGTAAAACCAGAGATGTGACAGTAAAAAACATGGTCTTCAGTCAAAATTCTACCCACCACTCTCGGGTCTTCAGCCTTCTTCAGAGCAGGTATCAGAGCTGTGGTGAGGATGTATGTACCTGGGTTTGTAGAAAAGCTAATAAGTTAATATTTCTCAAAAAAAAGAATAGCTACAGAAATTCAGGTATGTAATTCGAATGAGTATTAAAAAACTTTTCCTTACCGAGTGT
Source organism: Thunnus albacares (assembly GCF_914725855.1). Lineage (NCBI taxonomy): Eukaryota > Metazoa > Chordata > Actinopteri > Scombriformes > Scombridae > Thunnus > Thunnus albacares. Next base: position 3,177,501 of record NC_058116.1, on the reverse strand, counting down.
ATTTGTTGCAAAGTTCTTCTCTAAACCCTCCTCAGTTAACTCTCTCTGGTTGACCATACAGCCTGCATTGTTGATCTGGTGAAAATGACAAGTGATGCAATTACAATACAACACAGTGTGTGCATGTGTGTGTGTGTGTATGACAGATGAACCAACATATACCCACAGCCACCTACCAGCACATGTACAGTGTTGCTTTGTGAGAAGCTCTGGGCGAACTCCCACACCTGTCTCGCACTGGACATGTCAACCACATGGATGTGGACGTTCTGGGAATGAACATAATACAAACATAAATACTGTCAGAGCTCTGTCCATTAACACTGACATTTTATTTTCTGTTGAAAGAAAAGAAGATAAAAGAGGTCTCAGTGATGAAGACACTTGTGGGATGTTCTGTGAATTTAAACTCATTTTCTGTTGCATAAATTGTAACAAGTAATATGCAATTTATTAGACTTTGACCTGTTGCTACATCAAATGCAAATCCGATTGCGACAGAGGGGGTCTCGGTTCTCCTGTTGGGTCAGATTGACGTTTATGCTCAACCTGATTTGTACTTTAGGCTGCAACAAATTATTAATATGCATTTTTGTAAATGAAAAATTGAAAAATGGACGTCACAAGTTCAAAAAGCAGGAAAAAAGCAGCAAATCCTCATGTTTGAGAAACAGGAAACAGACAATGTTTGGCATTTTTTGCTTGATGACCAATTATTTTAATTACAAATTCTTACATTTAAAACAAAATTTTGAATTGTCTGTCAGTCCACTAATTATTGAATTGTTTCAGCATTAAATAATATTCAAAAGGAGAGGAAGCATCATTAAAAAATGTTGTTTTGTTGTTTGTTATTTTTTAATGATTCTACCCCACTGAAATAAAGGCCTTTTATTTTTCAAACCTACCTTGAGTACCTGGACCTGGATTTTTTATACCATTTTTTTGGTTTTCTCTCTATTAAATAATATGTTTTCAGAGTTAAAGTTAGTGTACTCAACACCATTACATTATTACATATAACAAAATCAATGAAATATTTGTCCCGTCTGTCTTTGTTCGGACTATCCTGATATTTATCTTTAACTTTTTTGGCTCATGCAGGATAATTGTACTATTTCTGACTTGAAATAAAGATTAGACAAGAGGAATCAGACCAGTAAGTAGAGACACCACCAGTGAATAAAGCAAAAAATGATCTTTAACTCTGTCAGAATTAAACATCATTTCACTCAGTGACCAGAAAAACAGAGGATCATTTTCAAATAACCAATCCCAATGAACTCAAAACTTATTTTCAGTAAAGCAATTTCTTTTAGTAATACCTAACAGTCGGTCTCCATTTCAATCTGAATTAAAAGTTGGTCATTTACAGTCATTCTATAATGACATTTAAAGAGGGTTGGAGTCAACAGAAAGTCTTTTAAATTTACTGCCACACTCCCCATCTGGCTTATGTCATTGTCTTACAAAAGCTCTGTTTTTCTCATCCACACTAAAATGTGCTGCCAGCATTTGAAGATTTATCTGCTCTGACTTATCTACTTTATTAAAGCCTGTTCAGTGGTGATTGAGGGCCAAAACAGAAAGAAAAAGATGTTTTTGTAAGTGTGAGCCCTCTTGTGGACATACTGTTAGACCCTCCATTCACATAAGGAAAGTCACAGTGGAAAGCAGATAGATAGACAGACACGCAATCAATGTCTCACCTCATTTTTACTCCGTTCTACAATTTCATCTTTGGCTGCTTCTCCTCGCCCCTTGTTTCGACACACCATGTGAACAGTTCCCCCTGCAAATAAAAACATGTCATTGGACACACCTGCAGTGACTTGGATCACAGTCAGAATCAGGCTGTATTGTTGATGTGTCAATCAGTCAATCAAACTTACAGGAATCTGACAAAGTAATAGGACTAATAACACAGTAGGAATATAAACAGTGAAACAATGGCAGACTCGTTCACACAAGAGAGTAAAACGTAGAAATATAAAATAAATTAGATATGAAAGTGGTTAGTAGATAAATGACAAAAACAATCAAAAAAGAAAAGTATAGAGCGATTTTAACAATTCAAATAATAGCTATAAAATCTTCTATTCAAAAATCAGGCCAGAAATGTTACATCTATTAACACTTTCAGCTACTCTCAGATCCTCAGGATATGCATAACACACATAACACATAATATACCATGGAAACAAATGTATGTCTTGTGGTTCTTTATAAACAAGGAGAATAACTTCAATCCATCCAAAACCAACAGGCACTCCCTCTGTCATCACTGTATTGTCTCCCACAAGCAGAGAAGAAAAAGAAAAATGCAGAACTGTCTGCTGCTGATGACACTCTAACACTCACCTCTGTTAGCTATTTCCTGCGCTGTGGCTTTCCCTATCCCGCTGTTGGCACCTGTTATCACGAAGGACCTCCCACTCAGGTTCACATCAAGGTCTGCTGGAGCAAAATGCTTCGCTGCAGCTTCATAGCCGCACCTGATAGGAGCAAAGTGCAGTATAGTAAGTACGTATTGGCACCAATATCACCACACCTTCTGGTCTGCTTTCTGTTAGTTTACATGTGTTCCTATTACTGTGTCTGTGTTTAAGTACTTCTGATGAGATGATCCTAAGTCCATTTGGGGTCCTTAATCTCACCAGCACCTTTCATGTCTTATGTATTTCATTCTTACTGTGCAAATAAAAAATAAATCTGTTTATAAGACTGTTTGAACCTGAAAGCTGTTTAGACCATAATTTAGTGACAGTCTGTGATTGAGTCATCTTACATGTAGAAATATTTTATTTATTAGAAGCATATTTTACTCTGTGAGGAAAAATTATCACAGATTACTTGCAGGCAACATTTAGTGATAGTATCATATCACCATTACCTAGCGTTTCACAAGTCTTTCATTCAAAAAAAGCTAGTTCCTCCTCAAGACTAAAAATCTCATCAGTGAAGAGATAAAATGGGTAAATATATCATTATTTTTAGTGCTGGAACAACTAATCATTTTCTTATTGATGAGTCGTTTAAGTCATTGATCAAGCAAAAATGACTCCAGCTTCTCAGAGGGGACTTTTAACCCCTGCTCTGTTTTGAATCTGTGGATTTGGACTGTTGGTCGGTTAAAGTGAGTTCTGGGAAAGTGTAAGAGGCGGTTTACTATTGTTTGAGATCTTATAGACTATTGTGTAACTACTGCTAATTACCACTACCTGTAACATACATAGGGCCATATACCAGCAACATACTATCACTTACAAAACAACATATGTGACTATGGCTTGAGAATCCTGTCTGAAGGGAGGTACCAACTAAGGAGGATTAGGTTAAACATAAAAACTACAAGACTTTACAATAGAAGCTCTCACTAGAAATGATAATTTCTCCACTTACTTTGTATATTCTTGGAGTCCTTTCACAAACCAAACGGCATTCCTGTAAATAGACATTTTTAACAAAAAAAGCACCTTCTCGGCTTGCCTGAAGAGGTTATCCTATTGAATGCAGTGCAACATGTTTGTTTCATAAGAGAGACCCGTGGTGGTTATGTAGTAAGGTAAGCGGGGAGTCACGTGTATGACCACCGGAAGTAGCTACATTTTAATAACATTGTAGCGCCCCTGGTGGACTATGTTTATCATCGTGGACACGAATAAATAACACAGTAAACCACTCTTTGCTTTTAACTTATGATTTTAGTTTGGGAAAAACATATCAAAGAACGAAAAAAGAAAAATGGCATCTAACATTAATCAAGTAGTCAGTATTAATACATTTGTTTCGGCGGGAAACTCGCAGTTGTCAGGATGGCCGAGTGGTCTAAGGCGCCAGACTCAAGGTTACTCCTTCCTGTGAAACGGGACTTCTGGTCTCCGAATGGAGGCGTGGGTTCGAATCCCACTTCTGACAATAACCTTTTGCAACCGTGTAGATTAAGTATAACACCCACTGACACACAAAATAATAATTAATGTGATTTGTATATATTGTGAATCTTCTAATGACCAGTTATTTATCTCCAACTTATCCATCCATCTGTCTATCTAGCTATCTATCTGTCTATCTATCTATGTATCTTTCTGTGTGTGTGTGTGTGTGTGTGTGTGTGTGTGTGTGTGTGTATTTTCTGAACATCTATCACAATATTACAACATTAGATATTACATCAATATAGATAGAAGATAGTAAATGGCTGGTCTGCTTTGTGGAACCAATTCATTGACCTGTGGATTCAGTTCTATACTGCAAAAAAGTGATGTTTCGTCTCCTCTATAATATGTTGAGGTTTGTCAGGGACATTTTATCAGCCTACCCATTGTGAGCAGAACTCTGACTACAAACACTTGCATTTCCAAAGCCCTGTGTGCACCAATGGAGCAGCATCGCCCTCTGTTGATCACAATTGAGAAGAAAAAGCTTACAGCACCTAGTATTCCCACGCGTTCTCCAATCCAAGTACTAAGCAGGCCCGACCCTGCTTATTTTCCGAAAGGAGAGGAAGAGGAGATCGGGCGTGTTCAGGGTGATATGGCCGTAAACGGTTAGAAAACAGTAGACAGCCTATTCAAAGATCCTTCTACATATTGTGTTGGGACTTCATGTGTCTGTCCTTTTTCTTCTTCATAAAGGACTGTGATGGTGAATCGATCTTATGACCAAGTAACGTTAACTGGCCAGAATTTGATATTATTAGATGCGGCTAAACTAAACGGGCAGAGTCGTCTGAAACACGTTAAACATTAATTTTAAAATAGTCTACTTTATCGCTTAAAGTGTGACTAGAGAACTCACATTCAACCTAAACGTCCTACGTTTAAATAAGGCTGTATCTCATTTTATATCGTAAAAACTTTTTTGTTATCTTGTTACGTACAATCATCATGAAGCGGGGAGCGGTGACATTGGTTAGCAGTAATCAAACAGCGTTCTCGCTGTCAGCAGAGCACAGTTGTCAGGATGGCCGAGCGGTCTAAGGCGCCAGACTCAAGGTGACAAACCTTCCGAAGAACGGGACTTCTGGTCTCCGAATGGAGGCGTGGGTTCGAATCCCACTTCTGACAACAACTTTTCTCTGTTTACGAACTATTCCTTGGCGTCATGAAGGGCCAATATAAGAGATCCCCAAACCATTTGTTCATGTTGTATTTTTTCTTGGCACATTGAAACACTGTGGATGTAACGGGACTTTTTGGCAGTGACAGTGAACATTAGTAGCTAAAAAGGACTTAAAGGTAAGAAGCAAAGCAGATGTATGAACTGACCTATATTAACGACTAAGGAATGAAAACATATTTATCGGGTTCATTACAAATCACATACAAAGAATTTGGAAAAAAACAAAACCAAAACCCAGAACACCAGAAAACAAAGAAAAAAGTCCACAAACAATTGTGTAGATTTGTGATATTCCGTATCACAGCAGTAGACACGGTATATTATGAATATGTTTTCATGTAAAATGCTGTATTTTGCACAATAAATTGAATGGAGCATTGTGTACAAATAATTCTAATGCCAACACATAGGGATAGAGTAAATATAGCAGAGATAAGAAGTATTTCAAGGCATTGTATAGGGATGATGAGGAATAATATAGAAGGCAGATTGAATATGGCTGATAGTATGACTCTATCCGTCATATATGACGTGTGTGTTTTCCACACTGAATGGCAGTGGATGATCTTTATCTGTATGACAGCGACGAATAGGAAGAGCCTGCGCTCATCTTTAAATAGGCTGTTTGCTGCCTCTTCTCTCGCTTACGGCCATACCACCCTGAACACGCCCGATCTCGTCTGATCTCGGAAGCTAAGCAGGGTCGGGCCTGGTTAGTACTTGGATGGGAGACCGCCTGGGAATACCAGGTGCTGTAAGCTTTTTCTTCTCATCTGTCATCAACGGAGGGCGCTGCTGCTCCACTAGTGCTCACAGGTGTCTGGGAAAGAGAGCTGCACTTTCTTATTTCTTTCACACAGACTGTGGAAGAAGAAAAAGGACTAATTCGAGGCAGATTACATATTTTGCACAATAAATTGAACGGAGCATTGTGTACAAATAATTCTAATGCCAACACATAGGGATAGAGTAAATATAGCAGAGATTACAAGTATTTCAATGCATTGTATAGGGACGATGTGGAATAACACAGAAGACAGATTACATATGGCTGATAGTATGACTCCATCCGTCGTATATGACGTGTCTTTTCCACACTGAATGGCAGATGATGACAGTGGGATCTTTATGTGTATGACAGCGACGAATAGGAGGAGCCTGTGTGTTTACTGAAATGTGTGTGAAATGTGTCTGTCAGCCAGATGAATGGTTCGCAAGTGAGCGGTAAGTGAATTTTGAAAGAATTTTGTGATGTTTACTGTTTTGCTCTCAAAAAGTGTGTAATTGCATGGAGTTTGTGTCTACACACATGTGCACTGTGATAATAATAATAAAGGCTCAGTTATCGCTGCCAGAGCAGCAGTGTATTCTCTGTGCAGCCTGTTACCTGTTTAACAAACACCTGTACATGAATAAAAACCTGCATTCTGTATTTATACTGTGCACTGTGTCCTACTCAGAGGCACAGGAACCATTTCTACTGGCAGAATGCGTTTGTATTATTTTTTAATAATTTGAGTCTATTTTTTTGTGGCTACGATTAAATCAATATTTTAGAGCTGGTTAATACAACAGTTCTCAATATAGGAAGGCTATTACTTAATGCTGTGATGACCTAATGACAATACAGGCTGAATATGAACATGACTGTTGAAACTGTAGAAGTAATCACATCCCTCCTTACATATTGTAGGCTACTTAATTTGCAGTGAGAAGTTGTTTCCTTTACATTTTCCTGGAGTAGGCAAAGTTACAGACTACAGTGCCAACACACACACACACACACACACACACACACACACACACACACACACACACACACACACACACACACACCTAGCAGGCCACAGGCCCATTCTGCCTTTTACACACACATGCGCACACATGCATCGTGCCACTGCTCCTCTCATTACGGTTATGGGTTTGGCTGCAACAATAATTATGAATAAACACTATGAAAAGTCACCTTTTACAATTTGAGACAAACGGACAATATATCCTAACGTTACTTTGCCACCTGAAATGTCTGGTGAACAAGCAAGCTAGCTTGCAAATTACATAACATCAGGCTAACGTTATTAACGTTAAATATTTTCCCAAAGTTGGGAGGTCTATGTTAACTCAATTCATAATTTCAACTTTCCACATCCACCCCAGTTTGTTTACATTTACAAAGGAGTTAAAAGTAGTGTCATCACTTGAGGAAATATCCAGCTGGAGTGAAAAGGGGGATCGAGAGGGATAAAATCAGTGTCATGATGCTGTCAATCTGCGGTCTCTTGAAATGACATCACGAATTTGTCAATTATGATCATCCCCGCTTGATATTTGGATGAAGGCTGGGAATGAATCCGGTGCTATGATTGGTCAAACTCTTCTTCTTCTATTGCATTTCGGCAGGCTACAAGCTGCTGCCTCTTGCTGTTAGACTTGAGTATTGCACGTGCACAATTGAGCCATGGATGTATGAATTGAGCTCACAGGCGTCACCAGCTTTTTGCGTACTTTAGAGTGACAAATCGTACCAGCGTACTTTGATGTCAAAATGCCCACCTGCTACGCAAAATGCACACAGGTTGGCAGGTCTGCACAGTGTGTGAGTGAAAATCATTAGTAGCCATTTGTCTTTGCCTTGGTTGTTTCACTGTCTGACTCCCCCCTCCCTCCCTCTTTGACCTGGTTAAAGTGTGTCTCACCTTTAACCACAGTGTGTTTATCTGTTGGAGAAGATCAGGCAAGTACTCTCAGCTTTGGCCAAATCTTATGAATACGTTCCTGCTCAATCTGCAGAAAAAGAGAAAAGATATAAATATCAAGTGCTGTTAAAGAGTGCTGCTAGTATCCCTAAAGCAGAGGTGGGTCCCAACCTCTGGATCCTCAGAAGGGGTCAGGAGATGAATCAAACTGGTGGCAGAAAATGTCCGGGCAGGACATAAAAAACATAGTCTGCCACACAAAATTAGCTATTTTTCAGACTTTTTCTCTCATTCGTATTGTTGTACTTCTTAAGGCAACTTGCCTCTTCAAAACAAGTCTGAGAAAGAAATTCAGTCTCTTTGATTGAAGAGCTACCAAACAAAAACACACTGCCTCTAGAGGCTTCAGTGTTCATTACAGCCACAATATGAACAAACAATATTCTGATGATTTTTCATTGCAAGTAATGGAGCTAAAAATATAAAGTTGACCAGAGGGTGGTGCTAGAAGAGAGGTCATGGAGTCATTAAATCTAGAGTGTTAGATTGACAGAGGACAGATTTATGGTCAAGTTTAGGGCAAAAACTGCTGTCTTTAAGCCCAGTCTGTGATTGCCTGACCTTTCCCAGCTTGTTGCGAATCCGCTGGTTAAACTCTTTGCCCTCCAGACACAGGAAGTCATCTCCAGGTTGCAGGATGCCACATTTGGAGGCGATGGCATGGGCAGTGATGATGTTGTCTCCAGTCACCATGCGGACAGTGACCCCGGCCCGCTGGCACTTTCTGATGGCTTCTGGTACCTGATAAAAACAGAAGAAAAAACAGGTAGATTGTGAATAACATATGTAAAAACTGACAAAAACTGATGGCAGCAGCTTCACACGCAGCAGGAGTTCAGTTTGGACGTTTTAATGGACAGAAAGTCCATCTTTGTGTTGATGGAAGTTAATAAACAGCTTCATCTTGTGGTGAAATCTATGGAGGTATGTTGTAGCTGTTTATATTCTAGAAAGTAACATTGCTGCTGAAATGTTGGCTCTGTGGGGTTTAATGTTGCCTGTGAGACATCTGTAGGATTAGTGGACTGTTCTTGGTAGCTGTGAGATGCTGCATTCAGCCCGATGGCTGTCAAGATATTCTTAAACATATTTTTAAAAGCTTGCCCTAATTGAAAGGACTGTTTTTATCAAGTGTCTAAGAATCGTGCTGAAAGTTGCACTGACTATCAGCAGGAGAAGGACAACTGAGGGAGTCACATGTCTAAGTTGCCACAGTCCCAGCTGTAAAGTTGAAATAATGTCTTGTAGTTTTCTGACACGTGATTTGATTTATTACCCTAGTGCGTAAATCTGAAATGCAGGAAACAGCTAAAATTTTATGTGTATAAAAAGATAATAAAGGTGATCAACTCATGGCTATGATCAATTTTATATATGTAAAAATATGATCTCATGTCAGTTCTGTCCAGTCACATCGTTTTAAAACCTGTAATAGTGCAGCATCTTGCATGTAATACACATTACTGCTCAGGCAGTGATGATGTCACAGGCCCTCTGTGGGCTGCAGTTTGTTTTTCCAGATTAACTTCACTCTGCACATTATCTGAGGAGCTGTATCAGCACTGTGACACTGTCACAATGCAAGTTTATTAGCATATGGTCTCTTTTGTAATCAATCACTAGGTCGGTAAAAACTATTCATTTTTTGTCAAAATAGTTTCTTTCAATAAGCCTCAAGTCATTATGGTATGTTTGTTTGTCAGTTGTTTGTGTTGCTTTGTATGTACTTTGAGTTTTTTTGCTGTAATGTATGCATATGTATTGTGGAGTTTTGTGTTTTGTACTTAAATGTATGTGTATATATTGTTGAGTCTTGTGCAGTTTCATACTGTATGTATTTTACTGTTGAGTTTTATATATTTTAAAAGCCCATCTAGGGACGGCATTGCAAACTAGCTTAGGCTATAAATGCTGTGTTAAGTTCATGGTATATACTTGTCCCTATACAAATAAACATTAAATAAATCAAGCATTCCCAAAACATCTCTTCTCTCACAAAATGTCCCTGCAGCCCCTGAATATCAGCACCGATCAGAGTCAGATGGATATCCTTTGAGAAGCTTGATAAATACAGGTCATGATTACCAGGTGGATTGCTGTCAGCCCTTAATTCATTTCACACATTTAGGAGTTGATGTTACATGTAGAAACATTTACGTAAACGAGTCTTAAAATAAAAATGGACCACAGTGTTTGACGGAGCTCCTTCTCAGATGTTCTATGATTAACTGGGGCAGTTAGAGGGGGACAACCTGCAGCTGTGTTGTACTGTGATTGGCTGGGAAGTCTCTGTAGGCAAGGCAGATGGTTCTCAGGCCCTCTGACGCCATAGACTTGATCACGTTCTTCACCAAAATGTCTCTGTCCTGAGGTTTGAAGGCTCTGGCCTCACCGCTGGCTGTCAGGATCTTACTGCACCTGGAACCACAAGACAGGGTCATGTAATCGTCATCTGACTGAGCACAGAGCTGTATAATCAGCAGCAGTAAACCTACTTCCCAAGCAGGATCTCAGAGGCCCCTTTGCTGAACATTCAGTAGCTGCCGTCGTGGTTCTTCAGCACAGTGCTCATGGACTTCCTTACTGAGTTAAAGGTGTACACCTTGAACAGTTTCTCCTCGGGGATCTTGTTGTGGACAGTCTGGTAGTCTTTATGCAGGTCAAGGGTGAGTCCTAGTAAGGCACGTTCAGTCTTGTTTCCCACCTGGCGAGGCAACCCGCCCTCCTTCTCTGGAGGCTGAAGGAAGCAGAAGGTGTGGGAATTAAACTCACAACTGCAGCAACACAGCAGCTGTGAGACAACTTTCAACAAATAAAACAACAAAACAAGTGACATTAGTTTAGTGTTTAAAGTATAGGTTCACATTTTTTCTAATCTATCTTAATACAATAATCACATGTCCATATATACACGCTGACACAGTTTTTACTTTAGTCACTGTAATCATTCTTTCCTGTCCATACGGGCCGTGAAGAGATTCAATGCATGAGATGGAGAACAAAGTTCACTTCCATCATTCCGTAAAAAATGTATTCTAAAGTTAATATGAGGCTTTAGTAGGATGAGTTAGACAAATAAAGATGGTATGTTGCAGTCTTTACAGAATTTCACAACCATAAAAACAAAGACAATGTCTTTTTAATGCAGGTCTGTTTTCAGTCTGAACACCTGCTGAGAATACTTTGGAGTAGAGCTAAAACAACTGGTCCAAAACCTAGTCAACTGACAGAAAAGATGATCTGCAACTGTTTTGATAATAGTTTAAGCTTTTTTCAAATAAAAATACCAAACATTGTCTGGTTCCAGGTTCTCAGTTGTGAGGATTTGCCACTTTTTGTCTTATGTGACAATAAACTGAATATCTTTGGGTTTTGAATTGTTGCTCAGATAAAACAAAACATTTAATCACAAGACTTTCAACATTTATTACTGTCTTTGTTCATTTTATAGACCACTAGTTCCCAACCTTTTCAGCTAGTGATCATTTATAGCCAGACTATGTCTGTTGGAAACCCCTTGTCACAGGTTGTGAGCAGGTGAAGCAAAGACTGATGTTAATTCTCACATTGTTTAATTTCCTGAGGAGATAAAACCCTGCAGTATCACACATTAAAAAGAAAAAATGCTGAGGGAAAAATTGTGTGGCAGTAATCATCTCATGACCCCTTAGATTCATTAGACGACCCTCTATACTAGACTAATCAATTAATCAAGAAAATAAATGTAGACTAATCGATACTGAAAATAGATATTAGTTACAGTTACAGTGAACTGACTGACAAGAAACTTGTTACAACACGTGTTGGTACTTGTTAACTCTTGTAGTGGAGACTGTCTTCACTGTGCTGTGATCTCTGACGTGGGTCAAGGAGGCAGTGATCAGATGAGACCTCTCCATACCAACCAGCTCTCAAAGGCCAAATGCTTAACTCACAAAGCTCTCTGAATGGACAGCTATTTTTATAGCTCACCATAATCTTGGAGGTGTAGGTGCAGTTGACCCCAATGCCCAGGACGAGCAGGTCCAGGATCTTGGCGGAGATCAGGTCTGGCTTTGGCACCTTCTTGTTGTAGCATCTTCCCATGTAGGTTTGCACCACCGTCATGCGGTTCATGGTTAGCGTGCCCGTCTTGGCGGAGCAGATTGTCGTGGCGTTGCCCATCATCTCACAGACGTCTAGGTGGCGGACTAGGTTGTTGTCCTTCATCATTTTCTGACAAATGAGTAGAGCAACATTACCGGAGGTGATTTCCCCTAAACTTACGAATGACAGTCCATAGAATGAACAGTAATGCTCCAGGATTGTCTGGGAGGGGGTCAAATGGGACATTAGTTCATCTTGAGGTTCTTACCGCTCCAACCAAAGGGTCAATAAATATTGTGAAAACTGTACAACTGGTGTGTGGTACAAAATTTATTAATATGACATGAGAATAGACACATGGTATTAGACAGATAACTATGTCAGTTTCAATTACGCTAGACTAATGAGAATTTTTAGGAAAATTCAATTATGAAATCATATGGATAAAAAAAAAGTACAGGTTGATTTTTATAAAACCGAATTTCTGATAAATTAAGAAATTTGAATCAGTATACTTTAGGATCAGTTCAGCATGGTGTAGAGTCTGATTCAGTATCCAGCTCTCTTAAAACATCTACTGTTTTACCTGCTGCTGGTAACATAACTGCACCTTCCTCCTGGGAATGTACAGAAGCTGATCACTGTTGATGAATTTAAGTTAGTTTTAATTAGTTATAATTACAATTAAAATAAGTTCACTTTCAAATCAAATATCTTAAAATATGAGTAGACAGTATTGTTCTTTCAACTGCATTTATAACATTTTTTTTTAATCAAAATGTTACTTAAACATGTCGTGATATGCTACTTCAGTACACCTCAACAACCAATATTACTGGGACCACTACAGAAAATTGCAGTTGAACATTTAATATCCAGGAATTCACCTTGCAGACACTACCACTGAAAATCCCTGTAATAAACTGGCCTTAATTTCGCACATACACGATTATCATAGGCTTGTGTTTTTTATCCTGTCCCCTCGACCAGGTCACTCTTGAAAACAGATTTTAATGTCAATAAGACTTTTTATCAGGGTAAGGAAAAGAACATGATTTGGCTGTATGTGTTCAGGCTGACAAGCTGTATAATACTAAATACAAACAGACCTTGACTGAATAGGCCAGGGAGATGGTAACAGCCAGAGGGAGACCTTCAGGCACGGCTACCACCAGCACAGTCACACCGATGATGAAGAACTTGACCAGGAATTGCACATAGATGGGCAGACACTCCTTGGACCAGGGAACTCCCTGAGTCCAGAAGGTGTCAATCTGGAAATTAATAATTAGGATGAGGATGGTGAGAGTTGACATGAACAGACCTGAAGGCAGACAGAAAGACAGAGAGTTAACCAGAGTTAACCTAAGGCCGTTTTCTAACCTGCATGTTTTAGTTTGGTTGAATCTGACATCTCTGTTTCCCCCCCGATATGGTTCGTTTAGGCAGATCCGAGCACAGCAATCATACTCAGGTGGGGACCAAAACAACCTCACCAAGACAGAGAAATGTGCTACATTGAGTAGAGCTTCTCATTCATTGTTATTTTCTATGTGGAAATTAGCATGCATTAAAGTCTTACTTGGCCTATCCGATATCCATGGCATACTGACTGAGATCCAGAGTCACAGTGGACAGCAGGCAAGAAATGGCTGGTAAGAGATAAGACAAGAGATTAGAGCCGGTGTGTGAGAGCTGCCTGAGCATTAATCAGGTGAATATTAAACATTTCGCTCAGGAACTAAAGGCATCTAACTCTGCATGGCATTCTCTGGACTGCGGAGCATTGTCTTCTGGAGAGTAGGCAGCAGCAGCTCCTTGAATTTGGATTGGGAGACATGATGCAACAGGGAGCCGCTTTTGTCCAAAATGTGCTGTTGAGGTTTTGTCTTGCTCATAAGGACTGACTTGATGTACAGATCCAACAGGGCACTCTGGAAAAACAGCAAACAATGTTATATGAACATTGCAGCCACAAAATATATCTATCTGAGAAAGAAACATATGAATGCACTGATCAACAACATCAGGCTAAAAATGCGAACTTAAAAAAACTAAATTTATGCTTCTTGATTGTAGCTTTGTCTAAACACACCCCCAGCATGGCCAGAGTAGTAGGGCTCTGGTCCAGACTCAACAGAGTGCCGATGTATTGATCAACCAGTCCAGGGTTCTGGTGAAAACAACACCATGTCAGAACTTTCCAGCAATTATGCGTATATGTCCTTAATACATGCATTAGGATCAGAGTTGGATTAAATACAATACCATTCAAAAGTTTGGAGACACTTTCTCATTCAGGTTAATGGGAAGGTGAGTCCAAACTGGTACTGTATGTATATAGACCAATATCACATACAGTATGTCTTTTGTTATTGGACTTTACAAGCTGACAACAGCAACATGTTCTCGACCTGCATCGCCCCCCACACTCTGATTTATTTAGTGATTTAGATCAAGTCAATGACTGAAGTGAAACAAAATGACAATTCAGTCTGATCAGGCTGGATCCTCCTTTTACGTCAACCTGTGTCTTTTAGTGCTGGTGTGTTCTATACTCACCTTCTCCCAGAGGTGATTGAGATTCTTGAGGCTTGATTTCCGAGCTGTAGATTTGGCTCCACCCACCACCTCAGCCACAAGGAGGCTCTGAACCTCCACCTAAAAGATTTAAGGCAGACAAAGCATTGACAGGATTTTTCACAGACAATAATAATATCAATGATGTCATTTCAATTTTAAAAAGACAGTTTACTGACCATTTTCTTCCAGATGGCTCCTTCTCTTTTCTCTGGCGTAGAAAACACAATGGGCACTAATAGGCAAGTCCAAGACAAGCCGATAAAGGCAGCAGAGCCTGTGCATTTACTGAAAATATAATATGGCAAACAGGAGAGAGAGAAGAAACAACCAGGATAAAATGAAACAAAGAATAGGTTCCTAGACACACACACACACTTTAATTTAATCTGTAGTCTGTTTTTTTAAAATGTTCCTTTTTATGCTAGTGTTAATTAGTTAACAGTAGTCATTCTTTATTATGTGATTGCTGAAAACAATCACACTTTGTTCTTCTCACTCTTTATTCTTATTCCGTCCTCCGTACGTTTTTTGGCCCTTTTAAACTGCTGCATACTTTGTGCTATAAAAATCATTCAACTGTCAATCTATGCAGCTCATTCAGCAGATAAGTACTTGTATTTTTCTGGAATGTAGCATGTTTCAGCGATTTTATATAATTTTTTAAAATGTTAAAATTTATAATGGCAGTCAATGGGACGAAATGTCCAACTGAGTTGGATCCTTTGTCATTTTGACACTCAACTGCTCGGACGTTCCTTATCCTACAGATGCCTTTTGAACTATAAAATGTTCACAAAACTTTGAATTTTCAAAGTTATCAGATTGTTTAGTGATATCTTTTATAGTTTTTCAGCAAGAAACAGACATCAAGTCTCACCAGTGTGTCATGTGATTGGGCACACATCCTGCAGACTGTATTGCAGTCAATGAGAACATGACAGGGACTCTCTATCAATTAAGGTTCAGATCTCAAAAACTATAAGTCCTATGTGAAATGTATTTACATTTTGAGAGAGAGGAGGCTTGTGGCAACATACTGAGGCAAGATATGTGCTTGAGGAGTTAAAATTGTGGGAGTGACAGCAGTTTAGAAAAACATTACTGATCACATGACACACTGGTGAGACCTGAAAAAGTCTGAAAAACCTCTGACTTTGGGCTTAAATTGCTGAAAAACTACAAAAGATATCACTAAACAATCAAGTTTTGTGAACATTTTACAGTTTGAATGGCGTCTGTGCGATAAGGGACTTCCGAGCAGTTGAGTGTCAAAGTGACCAAGGTTCCAACTCAGTTGGACGGTTCGTCCCATAGCCTGCCATTATAAATTTTAACATTTTAAAAAATTATATAAAATCGCTGAAAAATGTTACATTTCAGAAAAATACAAGCACACATCTGCTGAATGAGTTGCACAGATTGACAGTTGAATGGTTTTTATAGCACAAAGTATGCAGCAGTTGAAACATGGCAAAAAACGTACGGAAGATGGAATAAGAACTAGAAAATGCAATTTCTGTAGAAATTGCATGTGATTGCTGAAAGCAAATTTAGATTGCATAACTGGAAACTGAACACTATTGAAAAATCTAGCAAGATTAAAATCAGCAATGGGTGGAATTGAACCTACACCATCATGTTTGTAAGAGAGACATACTGAGCTAACATGTCACACAACAATACTAGGCCAGATTTTGGTGTTTACTCAATTTCAATTGCATGAAATTGACAAAAAAGCAGTTCAGTTCAGCTCAGCTCATTAAGCAGATTGACATCACCTGGACTCCTTCATCCCTCAACTCCTCTGAGTTCTGCCCTAAGCAGGGCTCGAACTCACAACCTTTGGATCTATAAGGAATTCAGAAATGACATGAGCTTAAAACACTGGACTAATCAGACATGCTATATGGTAAAGGAAAAGATGTCTTTAACAAGCATATCATTCCACATTTTAGGTAATAATGTTAAGGTGAGCTAGAGTGGAATTGAATTATGGTACAGGATAAAGATGTGAAGCAACTTTGTACATGAGAGCAATATTATGAGGAGCACTGCAGTGAGCAGGTAACAAACACACAACCTTGTCATCTAAGGGGTAGCTGATCATGAGAACAGTGTTCTAAACCACGGAGCCAACAGACATTCCCAATAATGAAAGGAAAAAATCTCCATTTTGATGATGAAAATGTATTTGTCTCAAACTAGAGCTTGAAGAGCTTGAAAGAGTGAGAAGAAGAATGACGCTATTAAATGTGGGCCCTAAAAAAAAACATGTTGATGTTTGGTGTATCTGTGAGAACAGATGAGAATCACCTCCTCTGCAGGCCTGGATGATGACGATGGGGAATATGTCTTGTTTTTTGTCATACATAAAAGTTAGATACCAGTTACTGTATCGCTCAATCAACCAGACAAAATAACTCTTTTGATTTACACTAACGTGAGAAAATGTGTTGTTTTTTTAAATCAAAAGTACCTTTCCAGTGAGGTTTGTGTGTTTCACCACCTCCTATCCCAACTCTTTAAATTGTTTCTCCATGTTCTGCTCGTCTATATCTGCTCCATTTCTGTTTTTTTCATCAGTAAATGTTATGTTAGTGATTAGCATGGCGACACGACTCCTAATGGAATCTAAAAAATGGAAATTTAAACGAAAAAAGTTAAACGAAGTTGAACGAAAATCTATCGTGATAATTTACAGGAAAAATGTACTGTATATAGTAGACTTTAATTAAGAAAAAATGTAGCTTAAAGAAAAACATTTTATTTCTTGATAAATTATGCACAAGAAACCAACTTAATGTTGGTTAGTTTTACATCAAAACTACATTTTTCCATAATGTTTCCACGACTGGCAAATAGCTGAAGGTAAATCTGTCAATTAAGACCATGTGACATATTTGATAATGCTTAAATGAATAACTAACACTTTTATTATTCTATTTTTCCCTCAGGAATGCTTCAGTTGTTTGGATGAGTGTCGGTGACCACTCCTGCTCTGTCTGGGGTTCTGCAGCTGTCAACGGCAAAACACAACATCACTGTTCAAAATGAAGTTCTTCTATTTGTGTACTACACCTTTGAAATATATCAGCTCACCTGGCTGAGCGGGTTGACCAGAAGACGGACCCAGGGTTTTGTAAAGTGCAGGATGTCTGTGTTGAAGGTGAGCAATCATCTTCCTGCTGGCTTCATCTCCTTTCTTCCTCACTATGTCAATGAGGCAGCGTGCCCTGTCTGTTGTGGTTATGTTCTCCTCAAGTATGGAGTCTATCTCTCTGTAATTCACAATACTATCATGTAAAAGTTCATCCAGGAGCTGATTAATAAGTTCGTCATTCGCCCTCTCCACAAACTTAACCCTCACCTTGAAAAGCTCCTTGTCTAGAAGAGGGAATATGAAGCAAATTTTTTTTTAAAAATAACATATTTTATTCTCTTGAGATGATTTCAAAGAAGGTGCTAATGATGACCATAACTTAACATCATATTATTAAACATTATTTACAAAAACATCAATTTTTCATCAGCTAACCTTGTGATGAATACATTGTTGAGATAATCCAACAGACTTCAAATGGCGTATTAAGTTGGAAAATATTCTCAACCCATAAAAACCACTTGATCCTTCAGTTCATCTGTAATATCCAAAATTAACAAATGGGGATATCACTTATCCTGACAGTGATGAAAGGATGCTTGGATGTTTAAATTCTGAAAACCATCTGAAATCAATTTGTGATTTAATCATCTTTCAGTAACACTTTATGATAAGGTTAATGAACAAATGTTCAAGTGATAAATATAAATGAATGCTTGAAGTAACTGTAAGTAGAAAATAATTGATGATCCATTAAGCATTAACTAATCACACAAACTCACAGTAATTAATAGTGAGCCACAAGAATCCATGATGCATTAAATCATCATGAATCATGCATTTTTTTAACTCATATTATAAAGTGTTACCTATTTCTTCATGGTTTGTGTGTATATGTGTTGTCAAACACACTAATAGTGAACTATGAGTACTTCCCTTTTATATTGCGGGAGGAGGGTTGGCGGTGGTTTGTGCCCTTCCTCCTCACACAGTGTAGAAAAGAAGCCTCCAAAGAATTTCACATCATAAATCATTAGACCATAAGTGATATATGTTTTAATTTAATGTCTGCTTCTTTGTCAGAATCTGATACTTTAATAAAAACCGGGCTGACCGGCGCTCTTTGAACATTTGTTGGAAAACTGAAAACTGAAAACTGAAAAAGTTTAAGAAATATTATCTCTAACCCCTATCCTTCTCACCGCCTGTATAACACAAACCAGACACGATAAACACAGTTTATAGAAGTTTTTGTCTGATCGCCTTCACATTGCCGCCAACTTTGAAGCCATGTTACTTGCAAAGTGCATTTAGACCGAGAACTCTTACCTGCCATCACTCAAATCTCAGATTACTGGATTATTTAAATTGAAGTCTGCAAATTGCGCATGGAAACTCCCCAGCTCCCTGTAGTCTGGTGGGTGCGTAATAAGCACTGGGCGGTGGTCTCCGTTTCCTGCTTTACATCAATAATGTCCATATTTTCATCTCATGCAGACTATAATGACTAATTGCTACACTTGGTAGTGCTGAGTGTTATTTGCTGTTAAGACTGTTAACTTTGCTGTATGTTGTTGCACTTGCACAGAAATTGATAAATATCCATGAAGACCAAACCTTACTCTTAAGTTTTTACACCACTAATGCTTTAATGTGTGCGCGCTTTTAGTTTGTTAAAAAGAGTAATAGTAGCCTTTTACTGTATCTAAAAGATCAATGTTTTATTTTGTTTAGGTGGAGACAAAAAGGAAAATCATGGATTAAATGACAAAATACACTGATACAAGAATAAATGATAATTCAGAGACATATCAAACCATTCTCTGTCTTTCCTTACAATCTATTAAAGACTGAAATCACCATAACAAATGCTAAAAGTATCATTTTCATGTGGAGTCATTAAAACAGATAAAAACAGCAGTGTGTAATTCATAATAATTCATCAGTAGCAGTTATACAGTACACCAAGAAAGTTTTCACCACTTACCACCAAGAGTACATATTGATTATTTCATGTAGATACAACAAATATGATTCTTAATAGTATTTTTCTTCATATCATTTTCATCACACATTAATTACATTGCCTCAGCTGACTGTGGAGCAGACAAGATTACTTTTTCATGCAGTATAAACAAAGTTCAAGGCTACACTTTGTATTAACAAAGCAGTTCCTTATAAAGCATTGCAATCATAATGTTTAATGTTAAACAAACTGCATTAAGCAACACTCAAGCCTGACTCAGTGGCCTGAGGTAGAAGTGTCTTGTTAAACTGCATCTGTCTTTGATTGGCATCTGTGTATCTTGACCTCTCTCGGTGCGGACTAAAAGATCTTCAAAGCGTCGCATCACCTGTGAGGTTGAAACAAACAGTGTATGACATTAAGCAATCAAATAAAACAAGATCATCATGACTGCTTTCTCTTTAGTCTTGTTGCCTGAGAGCTGATATTACTTTCCACTTACTTTTCTGAAAAGTTCCTCAATGTCATTTTCACGCCAGAATTTGTAGAACACCTCAACAATGTACTGGATAAGAAGAGACCCTTTATTTGGATGTCTATATGAGACAGTATCTACAGGAAAAACATACAGACAGTTTTTATTACATAAGGTAACTACTCTTAGCTGTTATCAATGCAGATTATTGATGTTTATGTTCCTGAGCTTTAGAATGAGATCTGATAATATTTCAGACAGACTCACCAGGAGTGCAAGAAAGAAGAGAAATGAAGTCTTTTTCTTTGTGTGCACGTCCCGGAGCATCATCCTGGATGTCTTCTTCACCAGCAGACAAGGACAGACCTGGCTGCTCCACATTATCACAAACCACAGCTGCTTCTGCACTATCACTAACAAGCACAGATCCATCGTTTCCTGAAATACATGTGACATACTTTAAATACAGTGTATATGAGCCTCATCATTTGAAGACAACAAATAAGACATTAGAGGACTTTTTTTCAGAGAGTCAGAGTTTTTTTCAGCATCTTTCAGATTTTCATATTCAAATACACAATCAACTGTGTCCTGACAGAAACTATGTTGATGTTTGGTGTATATGTGAGAACAGATGAGAATCACCTCCTCTGCAGGCCTGGATGATGATGATCTTGGGTTTGTTCAGCAGCGCTGGACATTCCTCTGTCCCCAAGTGTTTGTAAATGTTATCAATGGGGAATTTGTCTTGTTTTTCATCCGGTTGCCCCTTTTTATAGTCGACACCGCAGACAGCTCCCATTTCCCCGTGAGACATGATAACCACAAACACACTGTCTGTCTCTTTGAGTTTTGGATGTTTGGAGAACTCAGTTACAGCATCATCAAACTTCTGCGAGAACACATAAAAGTCAGATACCAGTTACTGTATCACTCAATCAACCAGACAAACAGATTAACTACAGATTAACACTAACATGAGAAAGCACCTTTCCAGTGAGATCTCTGTGTTTCACCACCTCGTATCCCAACTCTTTAAGTAGGTTCTCCATATTCTGCTCGTCTTTCTCTGCTCCATTTCTGTTTTTTAAATGAGTAAATTTTATGTTGGTGATTAGCAGGGCCACACGACTCCTGATGGATTCTTCAGTCACAAGGTAAGGCTAAAAAATGGAAATTTACACAAAGAAAGTTAAACAAAAAATTGTTATAATCATTTGCAGGAAAAAATTTACTATAGCTACTTAGTAGACTTTAATAAAGAAAATTAAGCTCAAAGAAAAACATTTTATTTCTCAATAAATGATGCACAAGAAACCATCTTAATGTTGATTAGTTTTGCATCAAAACTAATTTTTTTCCCTGATGTTTCCACTACTGGCAAATAGCTGAAGGTAAATCTATCAGTTAAGACCATGTGACATATTTGATAATGCTTTTATGAATGACTAACCTGATCATCGGTTGGTCTGAGTGTGGTTGACGACTTCTGCTCGGAGGACAGGTTTTTGTAAAACATAGAATCTCTGTGTTGAAGGTGAGCAATCATCTTCCTGCTGGCTTCATCTCCTTTCCCCATCACTGTGTCAATGAGGTAGCGTGCCATGTCTGCTGTGTTTTTGTTGTCCTCAAGTACTGAATTTTTCTCTCCGCGATTCACAACGCCATCCTTGAGAAGGTCATCCAGGAGCTGCTTAATAAGTTCTCTGTTCACGTTCTCCACAAACTTACTCCTCATCTTGAAAAGCTCCTTGTCTAGGAGAGGGAATATGAAGAAAAAAAGAATGACACATTTCAAATTTTTGTCTCTTGCGGTGGTTTCAAAGAAGGTGCTAATGATGAATCAGACAGAACATTAGAAATATTTACAAAAACATCAACTTTTCACCAGGTAACTTTGTGACAATGCATTGTTCAGATAATCCTTCAGTTCATCTGTAATATCCAAAATTAACAAATGGGGTTGTCACTTATCCTGACAGTGATGAAAGGATGCTTGGATGTTTAAATTCTGAAAACCATCTGAAATCACTTTGTGATTTGATCATATTTCAGCACAATTTATAATAATATTAAACAAACATAATAATAAAACAAATGTGATAAATGAATGTATGAAGCAACTGTAATTAAATGATCATTGATGAAACATTAAACATGAACTAATCACATAAACTCACAGTAATTAAATCATCATGAGTCATGCCTTAGTTAGACTCAAGAGCTTTTATTGACACATGTACGGCAACACTGAATTAGTGAAATTTGGCTTCCTAGAGCTCAAGTTGCAATTAGAGAACATAATAAATAATAACAAGTATTAAAAGAGAGAGAGAGAGAATACAGAGATAAGAAAGAGATGAAATACATATATGTGTGTACATATATATATATATATATATATATATACACACACACATTAGGCCTATATTGCAAATATATACTGCACATTTAAGTGTATTGCACATTAGTGATGAGTAAATATATGTGGATATGTGAGTGATGCATTACTTTTTTGAGCCGTTATTAGTGTTAGCATTGTTTCTGTATGCTTTATGTATATAAGGTGGAAACTGCTTATATGGATCAAAAAAATTGGGATAGAATCATTTCTCTATAAATGCTGTTTAAATAATTCACTTATAGTAATCAAGTAGTCCGCTTACAGTGTTCATTTTGGGGCTTTTCATACATGACAACATTTGGGGAAAAAAATGAAAACTATGATGATTCTATTTTTTTTTAATTTTCTCTCTCTCGCTCTCGGCTTTTTCAAAATGTCGGGAAGCCGTCAGCAAAGCCTAACTTTACTTTTAACGTTATCAACTTTAGAGAAATGTCCTCCCCTCTTCCTAGTAATGTTTTTGTCTTCCCTCATGACAGAGTTGTACAGTGTTACAGGTTGCGTTTCTCTTATTTCATCTCGTTTTCTTTTCTTTACTTTCCCTTTCTTTTTGCAATAGGCGGGCATATAGGTGGCATATTCAACAAAATGCAGACTCATCAAGACTTTTCTTTGACAGACATTCGTTGTAAAAGTGAGAAAGTTTAAGAAATATTATCTCTAACCCCTATCCTCCTCACCGCCTCCGTAACACAGACCACACACGTTAAATATTAGTTTATGGAAGTTTTTGTCTGATCGCCTTCACATTGCCGCCAACTTTGAAGTCATGTTACTTGTTAAGTGCATTTACACCGAGAACTCTTACCTGCCATCGCTCAAGTCTTGGATCACTGGATTATTTAAACTGAAGTCTGAAAATTGCGCATGAAAACCCCCCAGCTTCCTGTAGTCTGGTGGGTGCGTAATATGGATGTATCAAGATAGGAGAGTTCTTTTTATACATCCATGGTGCGTAAAGGAAACTGGGTGGTGGTCTCTGTTTCCTGCCTTACGTCAATAAACGTACTTTAAAAAATCAGTACAACAGGGTACTATTAAGGATTAAAAATGAACCATAAAAATACACCAATCAAATATAAGATGAACAACACATATTCTAACCACACATAAATCATGCCTATTGTTACTTTCAAAGCATATTTTGAAAGCCAAAATGTTGCAAAACTGCTGGTTAAAGGTTCACTTCACCCAAATAACAAAGAACACAGTATCATATGCAACTCTAGTGTTGTCTGGCCACACATACTGCATTTAAATACCCAGATATATTTGTTTGGGGGCTTTTCATACCTGAAGAGGGAGATTTCTTTTTCCTACTTTTATGTGATGTTTAGCATATGAATAGACCTTCTCATAACTGTTGAGCATTGTTAAAACAGTATGTGCATCTATATTTTCATCTCATGCAAACTATAATGACTATTTGCTTCACTTGCTCAGTGCGATTTGTTGCTAAAGCTGCTTAAAATAGTGCATATTGATTACTTTTTCATGAAGTATAAAGAAAGTTCAAGGCTACACTTTGTAGTAGCAAAGCAGTTCCTTATAAAACATTGCAATCATAATGTTTAATGTTAAACAAACTTTGTATTATGTAACACTCGACCTGTCTCAGTGGCCTGAAAAGAGATAGAAGCGTTTTGTTAGAATGAATCTGTCTTTTGGTCTCAGAGAGGAAATCCTCAAAGTGCAAAGCAGAGATGGGTGCGGCCTTGACACAGTGTGCGTGCCATGAGGAAACAGAGGGGAAATCATCATCAAAGCGTTGCATGACCTGCGAGGTTGAAACAAACAGTGTATGACATTAAGCAAAGCAGATAAAACAAGAACATCATTAGTGCTTGCTCTTTGGTCTTCTTGCCTCACAGCTGATATTACTTTCCACTAGATAGATCGTATCTTATTATATATGAAAATTTTACATGCAGAAGAGAGTTTACACTTGAAAAACTTACTTTTCTGAAAAGTTCCTCAATGTCATCTTTATGCGCAAAGGTGTTCAGTACCTCAAAAATATATGTGATAAGAAAAAATCCAAGGAATCTATTTTTATATGAGACAGTATCTGCAGGAAAAACATAGAGACAGTTTTTATTACATTACATTTTATTACATAAAAAGAAGAGAAATGAAGTCTTTTTCTTTGTGAGCATGTCGTAAAGCATCCTCTTCGATGTCTTCTTCACCAGCAGACAGGGACAGATCTGGCTGTTGCACATTATCACAAACCACAGCTGCTTCTGCACTAGATACAACAAATATTATTCTTAATAGTAGGCCTATTTTTATTCATATCACTTTCACGTGTGAAATCTGGCTCTCTGGAGCTCCCAAATGAACACACTGTTTCTTGCTACGTAGATCTATATAGTTCAATGACGACAATAAAATGAATGGAGCATTGTGCACAAATAATTCTAATGCCAACACATAGGGATAGAGTAAATATAGCAGAGATAAGAAGTATTTCAAGGCATTGTATAGGGATGATGTGGAATAACACAGAAGGCAGATTACATATGGCTTCGCAAGTGAGCGGTAAGTGAATTTTGAAAGAATTTTTTGATGTTTACTGTTTTGCTCTCAAAAAGTGTGTAATTGCATCTCATGCATAGTGTTTTCCATGCTATTGCAAGTATTGTGTTTATCAAAGTGATGTTCAAATGTGTGTGTTTTCCAGTTATGCCAAAGAGCCAAGTCCGGTTCCAATCTGTGTTATTGCTCTGTGGGAGGTTGCAGTGTTTTTGTAGAATTGTCTTGATGTATGTGTGAAAAACCTGTGCTGCTGTGCATGTTTGATATATGTGTGCCAGATATTCAGGGTTCTTGTTACAGACAGTACATGTTCTTGTGTATTTTTGCTTGTTGATTTGATGTAAGATTATACCTGTGTCGATTCTCCTGTGTCTGATGTTGTAGTCCATGCTGATTGTGATATTGTCCATTAGTGGTATGTCCAGATTAGTCCATATACTGTTTAATTTCTTGTTTGGGAATAGTTCTTTCCATTGGTCCTCTGCAGTCAGTGTCCTTTTGATTTTGTCGATGAGCAACCGGTACCAGGTTTTTGTCACCATTTCTTTCAGTTCCTTTGTTTTTCCTCCTTGTTTAAACTGAAATTGAGGAAGGGCGGCTCTAATGTCTCTTTCCTTCTGCTTGAGCAAGCCCCGCCAGGCAGGGTCAAGGGCTTGCTCGAATTTTTCACCAAGTTCTCTTATGTAACATTTCCTGTATAGTACATTCTTTTCTTTTAGGTTTTTACACACCCTCTCTAGGTTAAAGAACCCCTTCCCGTCCACAATTTGTTCCACCCTGGTCAGACCAGCTGCCCACATGTGACTGCTGGTCAGGGCCCTCCCCCCACAGACAAAAAACGGACTGTCTAGGAAAGGTATTTGCAGCACATGCTCTTTAGTACTGCACTTTGGCCAGAGGTGGGACAGAATCTTGCCCCATTCCTCAATTATCTCCTGGTAGAAGCCAGGTAAGCTGCCACAGGCTTTTCCGGGGAGAGAGACGCGTACAACCTGTGCGCGCTCCTCCCTGCCAAGTAACTAGCCAACCAGTCCTCCCAGGGGTATTGCCGGTCCGAATTGAGAAAATGTCTAACAATTTTGACCCTGAGTGCATCTTTTTTAGCACCGATGTCAATTAAGCCTAAGCCCCCCCTCCTTTTTCTTAGCAATTAACAATATGTGAGCAATGGAATTTCCCTTTCCCCCCCACAGGAAGGAGATTGCTGCTGACAGCGACTTTAGTGCCTACTGCGGCAGCTCACAGGTTTCCAAAATGTGACTGATTTTTGACAGTATCAGAGCATTAACTACAATTACCTTTCCTTTCAACGTCAACCCTCTTGCTTTCCATAGGTTAAGAACCAACTGTACTTTCCCTATTATTTCCCTCCACCCTCTGTCCCTAGCCTCCACCTCGTCACCTCCTATATATACACCCAGTATTTTCCTGCACCCATTATTTACACGCTGTTTTTGATTTTCATCAAAACGTATTTGGTTTTATTAATTTTGGCACCTGACGCCTGACTGTATACTTCGAAATGTTCCAAAATATGATCAATACTGTTACCTGATTTTATTGTTATTGTGATGTCGTCCGCAAACTGAGTTATTTTCACTGTATTATCTCTTGGTGTTGATATTTCTTAAATTTTATGGTCTTTAATAATGCTTCCTGACAGCAGGAAGTTTAACATTCATCTTGGGTGCATCCCAAGTCTCTTAAACCAAGTGAGGAAACCAAGTGAGGAGAGAGGAAACAAGGAAATATGTTTTTGGAGAAATGAGACGTCCTTTCCTCTGAAGCATCACATGAAGCAACGTCTATTTGGGATGACGACGCCAGCTGATCACAGCTGGATCAGCTGTCAGTTGGCTTTAACAGCTGTAGAAACTTCTGATGGAGTTTGTGTCTGCACACATGTGCACTGTGATAATAATAATAAAGGCTCAGTTATCGCTGCCAGAGCAGCAGTGTATTCTCTGTGCAGCCTGTTACCTGTTTAACAAACACCTGTACATGAATAAAAACCTGCATTCTGTATTTATACTGTGCACTGTGTCCTGCTCAGAGGCACAGGAACCATTTCTACTAGCAGAATGCGTTTGTATTATTTATTAATTATTTGAGTCTATTTCTTTTGTGGCTACGATTAAATCAATATTTTACAGCTGGTTAATACAACAGTTCTCACTATAGGAAGGCTATTACTTAATGCTATGATGACCTAATGACAATACAGGCTGAATATGAACATGACTGTTGAAACTGTAGAAGTAATCACATCCCTCCTTACATATTGTAGGCTACTTAATTTGCAGTGAGAAGTTGTTTCCTTTACATTTTCCTGGAGTAGGCAAAGTTACAGACTACAGTGCCAACACACACACACACACCCCTAGGAGGCCACAGGCCCATTCTGCCTTTTACACACACATGCGCACACATGCCTCCTGGTAACTTTCTAGGTAATGTTATTGGCACATTAACTCACTTTTTTCCATCGTGCCACTGCTCCTCTCATTACGGTTATGGGTTTGGCTGCAACAATAATTATGAATAAACACTATGAAAAGTCACCTTTTACAATTTGAGACACACGGACAATATATCCTAACGTTACTTTGCCACCTGAAATGTCTGGTGAACAAGCAAGCTAGCTTGCAAATTACATAACATTAGGCTAACGTTATTAACGTTAAATATTTTCCCAAAGTTGGAAGGTCTATGTTAACTCAATTCATAATTTCAACTTTCCACATCCACCCCAGT
Organism: Thunnus albacares; assembly: GCF_914725855.1. Taxonomy (NCBI): domain Eukaryota; kingdom Metazoa; phylum Chordata; class Actinopteri; order Scombriformes; family Scombridae; genus Thunnus; species Thunnus albacares. The sequence goes on along the minus strand of NC_058116.1, from coordinate 3,149,715 downwards.
TTGTTTACATTTACAAAGGAGTTAAAAGTAGTGTCATCACTTGAGGAAATAGCCAGCTGGAGTGAAAAGGGGGATCGAGAGGGATAAAATCAGTGTCATGATGCTGTCAATTTGCGGTCTCTTGAAATGACATTACGAATTTGTCAATTATGATCATCCCCGCTTGATATTTGGATGAAGGCTGGGGGAATGAATCCGGTGCTATGATTGGTCAAACTCTTCTTCTTCTATTGCATTTCGGCAGGCTACAAGCTGCTGCCTCTTGCTGTTAGACTTGAGTACTGCACGTGCACAATTGAGCCATGGATGTATGAATTGAGCTCACAGGCGTCAACAGCTTTTTGCGTACTTTAGAGTGACAAATCGTACCAGCGTACTTTGATGTCAAAATGCATACCTGCTACGCAAAATGCACACAGGTTGGCAGGTCTGCACAGTGTGTGAGTGAAAATCATTAGTAGCCATTTGTCTTTGCCTTGGTTGTTTCACTGTCTGACTCCCCCCTCCCTCCCTCTTTGACCTGGTTAAAGTGTGTCTCACCTTTAACCACAGTGTGTTTATCTGTTGGAGAAGATCAGGCAAGTACTCTCAGCTTTGGCCAAATCTTATCAATACGTTCCTGCTCAATCTGCAGAAAAAGAGAAAAGATATAAATATCAAGTGCTGTTAAAGAGTGCTGCTAGTATCCCTAAAGCAGAGGTGGGTCTGGATCCTCAGAAGGGGTCAGGAGATGAATCAAATTGGTGGCAGAAAATGTCTGGGCAGGACATTAATAAAAAACATAGTCTGCCACACAAAATTAGCTATTTTTCAGACTTTTTCTCTCGTTCGTATTGTTGTACGTCTTAAGGCAACTTGCCTCTTCAAAACAAGTCTGAGAAAGAAATTCAGTCTCTTTGATTGAAGAGCTACCAAACAAAAACACACTGCCTCTAGAGGCTTCAGTGTTCATTACAGCCACAATATGAACAAACAGTATTCTGATGATTTTTCATTACAAGTAATGGAGCTAAAAATATAAAGTTGACCAGAGGGTGGTGCTAGAAGAGAGGTCATGGAGTCATTAAATCTAGAGTGTTAGATTGACAGAGGACAGATTTATGGTCAAGTTTAGGGCAAAAACTGCTGTCTTTAAGCCCAGTCTGTGATTGCCTGACCTTTCCCAGCTCGTTGCAAATCCGCTGGTTAAACTCTTTGCCCTCCAGACACAGGAAGTCATCTCCAGGTTGCAGGATGCCACATTTGGAGGCGATGACACGGGCAGTGATGATGTTGTCTCCGGTCACCATGTGGACAGTGACCCTGGCCCGCTGGCACTTTCTGATGGCTTCTGGTACCTGATAAGAACAGAAGAAAAAACAGGTAGATAGTGAATAACATATGTAAAAACTGACAAAAACTGATGGCAGCAGCTTCACACGCAGCAGGAGTTCAGTTTGGACATTTTAATGGACAGAAAGTCCATCTTTGTGTTGATGAAAGTTAATAAACAGCTTCATCTTGTGGTGAAATCTATGGAGGTATGTTGTAGCTGTTTATATTCTAGAAAGTAACATTGCTGCTGAAATGTTGGCTCTGTGGGGTTTAATGTTGCCTGTGAGACATCTGTAGGATTAGTGGACTGTTCTTGGTAGCTGTGAGATGCTGCATTCAGCCCGATGGCTGTCAAGATATTCTTAAACATATTTTTAAAAGCTTGCCCTAATTGAAAGGACTGTCAAGTGTCTAAGAATCGTGCTGAAAGTTGCACTGACTATCAGCAGGAGAAGGACAACTGAGGGAGTCACATGTCTAAGTTGCCACAGTCCCAGCTGTAAAGTTGAAATAATGTCTTGTAGTTTTCTGACACATGGTTTGATTTATTACCCTTGTGCGAAAATCTGAAATGCAGGAAACAGCTAAAATTTTATGTGTATAAAAAGATAATAAAGGTGATCAACTCATGGCTATGATCAATTTTATATATGTAAAAATATGATCTCATGTCAGTTCTGTCCAGTCACATCATTTTAAAACCTGTAATAGTGCAGCATCTTGCATGTAATACACATTACTGCTCAGGCAGTGATGATGTCAAAGGCCCTCTGTGGGCTGCAGTTTGTTTTTCCAGATTAACTTCACTCTGCACATTATCTGAGGAGCTGTATCAGCAATAGTGATGACACTGTTACAAGGCAAGTTTATTAGCATATGGTCTCTTTTGTAATCAATCACTAGGTTGGTAAAAACTATTCATTTTTCATTTTACTCTTTCGTCAAAATAGTTTCTTTCAATAAGCCTCAAGTCATTATGGTATGTTTGTTTGTCAGTTGTTTGTGTTGCTTTGTATGTACTTTGAGTTTTTTTGCTGTAATGTATGCATATGTATTGTGGAGTTTTGTGTTTTGTACTTAAATGTATGTGTATATATTGTTGAGTCTTGTGCAGTTTCATACTGTATGTATTTTACTGTTGAGTTTTATATATTTTAAAAGCCCATCTAGGGACGGCATTGCAAACTAGCTTAGGCTATAAATGCTGTGTTAAGTTCATGGTATATACTTGTCCCTATACAAATAAACATTGAATAAATCAAGCATTCCCAAAACATCTCTTCTCTCACAAAATGTCCCTGCAGCCCCTGAATATCAGCACCGATCAGAGTCAGATGGATATCCTTTGAGAAGCTTGATAAATACAGATCATGATTACCAGGTGGATTGCTGTCAGCCCTTAATTCATTTCACACATTTAGGAGTTGATGTTACATGTAGAAACATTTACGTAAACGAGTCTTAAAATAAAAATGGACCACAGTGTTTGACGGAGCTCCTTCTCAGATGTTCTATGATTAACTGGGGCAGTTAGAGGGGGACAACCTGCAGCTGTGTTGTACTGTGATTGGCTGGGAAGTCTCTGTAGGCAAGGCAGATGGTTCTCAGGCCCTCTGACGCCATAGACTTGATCACGTTCTTCACCAAAATGTCTCTGTCCTGAGGTTTGAAGGCTCTGGCCTCACCGCTGGCTGTCAGGATCTTACTGCACCTGGAACCACAAGACAGGGTCATGTAATCGTCATCTGACTGAGCACAGAGCTGTATAATCAGCAGCAGTAAACCTACTTCCCAAGCAGGATCTCAGAGGCCCCTTTGCTGAACATTCAGTAGCTGCCGTCGTGGTTCTTCAGCACAGTGCTCATGGACTTCCTTACTGAGTTAAAGGTGTACACCTTGAACAGTTTCTCCTCGGGGATCTTGTTGTGGACAGTCTGGTAGTCTTTATGCAGGTCAAGGGTGAGTCCTAGTAAGGCACGTTCAGTCTTGTTTCCCACCTGGCGAGGCAACCCGCCCTCCTTCTCTGGAGGCTGAAGGAAGCAGAAGGTGTGGGAATTAAACTCACAACTGCAGCAACACAGCAGCTGTGAGACAACTTTCAACAAATAAAACAACAAAACAAAACAAGTGACATTAGTTTAGTGTTTAAAGTATAGGTTCACATTTTTTCTAATCTATCTTAATACAATAATCACATGTCCATATATACACGCTGACACAGTTTTTACTTTAGTCACTGTAATCATTCTTTCCTGTCCATACGGGCCGTGAAGAGATTCAATGCATGAGATGGAGAACAAAGTTCACTTCCATCAATCTGTAAAAAATGTATTCTAAAGTTAATATGAGGCTTTAGTAGGATGAGTTAGACAAATAAAGATGGTATGTTGCAGTCTTTACAGAATTTCACAACCATAAAAACAAAGACAATGTCTTTTTAATGCAGGTCTGTTTTCAGTCTGAACACCTGCTGAGAATACTTTGGAGTAGAGCCAAAACAACTGGTCCAAAACCTAGTCAACTGACAGAAAAGATGATCTGCAACTGTTTTGATAATAGTTTAAGCTTTTTTCAAATAAAAATACCAAACATTGTCTGGTTCCAGGTTCTCAGTTGTGAGGATTTGCCACTTTTTGTCTTATGTGACAATAAACTGAATATCTTTGGGTTTTGAATTGTTGCTCAGATAAAACAAAACATTTAATCACAAGACTTTCAACATTTATCACTGTCTTTGTTCATTTTATAGACCACTAGTTCCCAACCTTTTCAGCTAGTGATCATTTATAGCCAGACTATGTCTGTTGGAAACCCCTTGTCACAGGTTGTGAGCAGGTGAAGCAAAGACTGATGTTAATTCTCACATTGTTTAATTTCCTGAGGAGATAAAACCCTGCAGTATCACACATTAAAAAGAAAAAAACATGCTGAGGGAAAAATTGTGTGGCAGTAATCATCTCATGACCCCTTAGATTCATTAGACGACCCTCTATACTAGACTAATCAATTAATCAAGAAAATAAATGTAGACTAATCGATACTGAAAATAGATATTAGTTACAGTTACAGTGAACTGACTGACAAGAAACTTGTTACAACACTTGTTGGTACTTGTTAACTCTTGTAGTGGAAACTGTCTCCACTGTGCTGTGATCTCTGACGTGGGTCAAGGAGGCAGTGATCAGATGAGACCTCTCCAAACCAACCGGCTCTCAAAGGTCAAATGCTTAAATCACAAAGCTTTCTGAATGGACAGCTATTTTTACAGCTCACCATAATCTTGGAGGTGTAGGCGCAGTTGACCCTGATGCCCAGGACGAGAAGGTCCAGGATCTTGGTGGAGATCAGGTCTGGCTTTGGCACCTTCTTGTTGTAGCATCTTCCCATGGTTAGCGTGCCCGTCTTGTCGGAGCAGATTGTCGTGGCGTTGCCCATCGTCTCACAGACTTCTAGGGGGCGGACTAGGTTGTTGTCCTTCATCATTTTCTGACAAATGAGTAGAGCAACATTACCGGAGGTGATTTCCCCTAAACTTACTAATGACAGTCCATAGAATGAATAGTAATGCTCCAGGATTATCTGGGAGGGGGTCAAATGGGACATTAGTTCATCTTGAGGTTCTTACTGCTCCAACCAAAGGGTCAATAAATATTGTGAAAACTGTACAACTGGTGTGTGGTACAAAATGTATTAATATGACATGAGAATAGACACATGGTATTAGACAGATAACTATGTCAGTTTCAATTACGCTAGACTAATGAGAATTTTTAGGAAAATTCAATTATGAAATCATATGGATAAAAAAAAAGTACAGGTTGATTTTTGTAAAACCGAATTTCTGATAAATTAAGAAATTTGAATCAGTATACTTTAGGATCAGTTCAGCATGGTGTAGAGTCTGATTCAGTATCCAGCTCTCTTAAAACATCTACTGTTTTACCTGCTGCTGGTAACATAACTGCACCTTCCTCCTGGGAATGTACAGAAGCTGATCACTGTTGATGAATTTAAGTTAGTTTTAATTAGTTATAATTACAATTAAAATAAGTTCACTTTCAAATCAAATATCTTAAAATATGAGTAGACAGTATTGTTCTTTCAACTGCATTTATAACATTTTTTTTTAATCAAAATGTTACTTAAACATGTCGTGATATGCTACTTCAGTACACCTCAACAACCAATATTACTGGGACCACTACAGAAAATTGCAGTTGAACATTTAATATCCAGGAATTCACCTTGCAGACACTACCACTGAAAATCCCTGTAATAAACTGGCCTTAATTTCGCACATACACGATTATCATAGGCTTGTGTTTTTTATCCTGTCCCCTCGACCAGGTCACTCTTGAAAACAGATTTTAATGTCAATAAGACTTTTTATCAGGGTAAGGAAAAGAACATGATTTGGCTGTATGTGTTCAGGCTGACAAGCTGTATAATACTAAATACAAACAGACCTTGACTGAATAGGCCAGGGAGATGGTAACAGCCAGAGGGAGACCTTCAGGCACGGCTACCACCAGCACAGTCACACCGATGATGAAGAACTTGACCAGGAATTGCACATAGATGGGCAGACACTCCTTGGACCAGGGAACTCCCTGAGTCCAGAAGGTGTCAATCTGGAAATTAATAATTAGGATGAGGATGGTGAGAGTTGACATGAACAGACCTGAAGGCAGACAGAAAGACAGAGAGTTAACCAGAGTTAACCTAAGGCCGTTTTCTAACCTGCATGTTTTAGTTTGGTTGAATCTGACATCTCTGTTTCCCCCCCGATATGGTTCGTTTAGGCAGATCCGAGCACAGCAATCATACTCAGGTGGGGACCAAAACAACCTCACCAAGACAGAGAAATGTGCTACATTGAGTAGAGCTTCTCATTCATTGTTATTTTCTATGTGGAAATTAGCATGCATTAAAGTCTTACTTGGCCTATCCGATATCCATGGCATACTGACTGAGATCCAGAGTCACAGTGGACAGCAGGCAAGAAATGGCTGGTAAGAGATAAGACAAGAGATTAGAGCCGGTGTGTGAGAGCTGCCTGAGCATTAATCAGGTGAATATTAAACATTTCGCTCAGGAACTAAAGGCATCTAACTCTGCATGGCATTCTCTGGACTGCGGAGCATTGTCTTCTGGAGAGTAGGCAGCAGCAGCTCCTTGAATTCGGATTGGGAGACATGATGCAACAGGGAGCCGCTTTTGTCCAAAATGTGCTGTTGAGGTTTTGTCTTGCTCATAAGGACTGACTTGATGTACTGATCCAACAGGGCACTCTGGAAAAACAGCAAACAATGTTATATGAACATTGCAGCCACAAAATATATCTATCTGAGAAAGAAACATATGAATGCACTGATCAACAACATCAGACTAAAAATGCGAACTTAAAAAAACTCAATTTATGCTTCTTGATTGTAGCTTTGTCCTTCTGAGCTGTGCAGAAGTCTAAACACACCCCCAGCATGTCCAGAGTAGTAGGGCTCTGGTCCAGGCTCAACAGAGTGCCGATGTATTGATCAACCAGTCCAGGGTTCTGGTGAAAACAACACCATGTCAGAACTTTCCAGCAATTATGCGTATGTCCTTAATACATGCATTAGGATCAGAGTTGGATTAAATACAATACCATTCAAAAGTTTGGAGACACTTTCTCATTCAGGTTAATGGGAAGGTGAGTCCAAACTGGTACTGTATGTATATAGACCAATATCACATACAGTATGTCTTTTGTTATTGGACTTTACAACTTGACAACAGCAACATGTTCTCGACCTGCATCGCCCCCCACACTCTGATTTATTTAGTGATTTAGATCAAGTCAATGACTGAAGTGAAACAAAATGACAATTCAGTCTGATCAGGCTGGATCCTCCTTTTACGTCAACCTGTGTCTTTTAGTGCTGGTGTGTTCTATACTCACCTTCTCCCAGAGGTGATTGAGATTCTTGAGGCTTGATTTCCGAGCCTTAGATTTGGCTCCACCCACCACCTCAGCCACAAGGTGGCTCTGAACCTCCACCTAAAAGATTTAAGGCAGACAAAGCATTGACAGAATTTTTCACAGACAATAATAATATCAATGATGTCATTTCAATTTTAAAAAGACAGTTTACTGACCATTTTCTTCCAGATGGCTCCTTCTCTTTTCTCTGGCGTAGAAAACACAATGGGCACTAATAGGCAAGTCCAAGACAAGCTGATAAAGGCGGCAGAGCCTGTGCTTTTACTGAAAATATAATATGGCAAACAGGAGAGAGAGAAGAAACAACCAGGATAAAATGAAACAAAGAATAGGTTCCTAGACACACACATACACTTTAATTTAATCTGTAGTCTGTTTTTTTAAAATGTTCCTTTTTATGCTAGTGTTAATTAGTTAACAGTAGTCATTCTTTATTATGTGATTGCTGAAAGCAATCACACTTTGTTCTTCTCACTCTTTATTCTTATTCCGTCCTCCGTACGTTTTTTGGCCCTTTTAAACTGCTGCATACTTTGTGCTATAAAAACCATTCAACTGTCAATCTATGCAGCTCATTCAGCAGATGTGTGCTTGTATTTTTCTGGAATGTAACATGTTTCAGCGATTTTATATAATTTTTTAAAATGTTAAAATTTATAATGGCAGTCAATGGGACGAAATGTCCAACTGAGTTGGATCCTTTGTCATTTTGACACTCAACTGCTCGGACGTTCCTTATCCTACAGATGCCTTTTGAACTATAAAATGTTCACAAAACTTTGAATTTTCAAAGTTATCAGATTGTTTAGTAATATCTTTTATAGTTTTTCAGCAAGAAACAGACATCAAATCTCACCAGTGTGTCATGTGATTGGGCACACATCCTGCAGACTGTATTGCAGTCAATGAGAACATGACAGGGACTCTCTATCAATTAAGGTTCAGATCTCAAAAATCATAAGTCCTATGTGAAATGTATTCACATTTTGAGAGAGAGGAGGCTTGTGGCAACATACTGAGGCAAGATATGTGCTTGAGGAGTTAAAATTGTGGGAGTGACAGCAGTTTAGAAAAACATTACTGGTCTAAAATTATCTGTGCTCTCCACTGTGCCTGATAACATGACACACTGGTGAGACCTGAAAAAGTCTGAAAAACCTCTGACTTTGGGCTTAAATTGCTGAAAAACTACAAAAGATATCACTAAACAATCTGATAACTTTGAAAGTTCAAAGTTTTGTGAACATTTTACAGTTTGAATGGCGTCTGTATGATAAGGGACTTCCGAGCAGTTGAGTGTCAAAGTGACCAAGGTTCCAACTCAGTTGGACGGTTCGTCCCATAGACTGCCATTATAAATTTTAATGTTTTAAAAAATTATATAAAATCGCTGAAAAATGTTACATTTCAGAAAAATACAAGCACACATCTGCTGAATGAGTTGCACAGATTGACAGTTGAATGGTTTTTATAGCACAAAGTATGCAGCAGTTGAAACATGGCAAAAAACGTACGGAAGATGGAATAAGAACTAGAAAATGCAATTTCTGTAGAAATTGCATGTGATTGCTGAAAGCAAATTTAGATTGCATAACTGGAAGCTGAACACTATTGAAAAATCTAGCAAGATTAAAATCAGCAATGGGTGGAATTGAACCTACACCATCATGTTTGTAAGAGAGACTTACTGAGCTAACATGTCACACAACAATACTAGGCCAGATTTTGGTGTTTACTCAATTTCAATTGCATGAAATTGACAAAAAAGCAGTTCAGCTCAGCTCAGCTCATTAAACAGATTGACATCACCTGGACTCCTTCATCCCGCAACTCCTCTGAGTTCTGCCCTAAGCAGGGCTCGAACTCACAACCTTTGGATCTAAAAGGAATTCAGAAATGACATGAGCTTGAAACACTGGACTAATCAGACATGCTATATGGTAATGGAAAAGATGTCTTTAACAAGCATATCAATCCACATTTTAGGTAATAATGTTAAGGTGAGCTAGAGTGGAATTGAATTATGGTACAGGATAAAGATGTGAAGCAACTTTGTACATGAGAGCAATATTATGAGGAGCACTGCAGTGAGCAGGTAACCAACACACAACCTTGTCATCTAAGGGGTAGCTGATCATGAGAACAGTGTTCTAAACCACGGAGCCAACAGACATTCCCAATAATGAAAGGAAAAAATCTCCATTTTGATGATGAAAATGTATTCGTCTCAAACTAGAGCTCGAAGAGCTTGAAAGAGTGAGAAGAACAATGACGCTATTAAATGTGGGCCCTAAAAAAAAACATGTTGATGTTTGGTGTATCTGTGAGAACAGATGAGAATCACCTCCTCTGCAGGCCTGGATGATGATGATCTTGGGTTTGTTCAGCAGCGCTGGACATTTCTTTGTTTCCAAGTGTTTATAAATGTTATCAATGGGGAATATGTCTTGTTTTTTGTCATACATACAAGTTAGATACCAGTTACTGTATCGCTCAATCAATCAGACAAAATAACTCTTTTGATTTACACTAACATGAGAAAATGTGTTGTTTTTTTAAATCAAAAGTACCTTTCCAGTGAGGTTTGTGTGTTTCACCACCTCCTATCCCAACTCTTTAAATTGTTTCTCCATGTTCTGCTCGTCTATATCTGCTCCATTTCTGTTTTTTCATCAATAAATGTTATGTTAGTGATTAGCATGGTGACACGACTCCTAATGGAATCTAAAAAATGGAAATTTAAACGAAAAAAGTTAAACGAAGTTGAACGAAAATCTATCGTGATAATTTACAGGAAAAATGTACTGTATATAGTAGACTTTAGTTAAGAAAAAATGTAGCTTAAAGAAAAACATTTTATTTCTTGATAAATTATGCACAAGAAACCAACTTAATGTTGGTTAGTTTTACATCAAAACTACATTTTTCCATAATGTTTCCACGACTGGCAAATAGCTGAAGGTAAATCTGTCAATTAAGACCATGTGACATATTTGATAATGCTTAAATGAATAACTAACACTTTTATTATTCTATTTTTCCCTCAGGAATGCTTCAGTTGTTTGGATGAGTGTCGGTGACCACTCCTGCTCTGTCTGGGGTTCTGCAGCTGTCAACGGCAAAACACAACATCATTGTTCAAAATGAAGTTCTTCTATTTGTGTACTACACCTTTGAAATATATCAGCTCACCTGGCTGAGCGGGTTGACCAGAAGACAGACACAGGGTTTTGTAAAGTGCAGGATGTCTGTGTTGAAGGTGAGCAATCATCTTCCTGCTGGCTTCATCTCCTTTCTTCCTCACTATGTCAATGATGCAGCATGCCCTGTCTGTTGTGGTTATGTTCTCCTCAAGTATGGAGTCTATCTCTCCGTAATTCACAATACTATCATGTAAAAGTTCATCCAGGAGCTGATTAATAAGTTCATCGTTCGCCCTCTCCACAAACTTAACCCTCACCTTGAAAAGCTCCTTGTCTAGAAGAGGGAATATGAAGCAAATTTTTAAAAAAAAATTACAAATTTTATTCTCTTGAGATGATTTCAAAGAAGGTGCTAATGATGACCATAACTTAACATCACATTATTAAACATTGTTTACAAAAACATCAATTTTTCATCAGCTAACTTTGTGACAATACATTGTTGAGATAATCCAACAGACTTCAAATGGTGTATTAAGTTGGAAAATATTCTCAACCCATAAAAAGCACTTGATCCTTCAGTTCATCTGTAATATCCAAAATTAACAAATGGGGTTATCACTTATCCTGACAGTGATGAAAGGATGCTTGGATGTTTAAATTCTGAAAACCATCTGAAATCAATTTGTGATTTAATCATCTTTCAGTAACACTTAATGATAAGGTTAATGAACAAATGTCATCAAGTGTCAATCAAGTGATAAATATAAATGAATGCTTGAAGTAACTGTAAGTAGAAAATAATTGATGATCCATTAAGCATTAACTAATCACACAAACTCACAGTAATTAATAGTGAGCCACAAGAATCCATGATGCATTAAATCATCATGAATCATGCATTTTTTTTAACTCATATTATAAAGTGTTACCTATTTCTTCATGGTTTGTGTGTATATGTGTTGTCAAACACACTAATAGTGAACTATGAGTACTTCCCTTTTATATTGCGGGAGGAGGGTTGGCGGTGGTTTGTGCCCTTCCTCCTCACACAGTGTAGAAAAAAAGCCTCCAAAGAATTTCACATCATAAATCATTAGACCATAAGTGATATATGTTTTAACTTAATGTCTGCTTCTTTGTCAGAACCTGATACTTTAATAAAAACCGGGCTGACCGGCGCTCTTTGGACATTTGTTGGAAAACTGAAAACTGAAAACTGAAAAAGGTTAAGAAATATTATCTCTAACCCCTATCCTTCTCACCGCCTGTATAACACAAACCAGACACGATAAACACAGTTTATGGAAGTTTTTGTCTGATCGCCTTCACATTGCCGCCAACTTTGAAGTCATGTTACTTGCAAAGTGCATTTAGACCGAGAACTCTTACCTGCCATTGCTCAAATCTCAGATTACAGGATTATTTAAATTGAAGTCTGCAAATTGTGCATGGAAACTCCCCAGCTCTCTGTAGTCTGGTGGGTGCGTAATAAGCACTGGGCGGTGGTCTCCGTTTCCTGCTTTACATCAATAATGTCTATATTTTCATCTCATGCAGACTATAATGACTAATTGCTACACTTGGTGGTGCTGAGTGTTATTTGCTGTTAAGACTGTTAACTTTGCTGTATGTTGTTGCACTTGCACAGAAATTGATAAATATCCATGAAGACCAAACCTTACTCTTAAGTTTTTACATCACTAATGCTTTAATGTGTGCGCGCTTTTAGTTTGTTAAAAAGAGTAATAGTAGCCTTTTACTGTATCTAAAAGATCAATGTTTTATTTTGTTTAGGTGGAGACAAAAAGGAAAATCATGGATTAAATGACAAAATACACTGATACAAGAATAAATGATAATTCAGAGACATATCAAACCATTCTCTGTCTTTCCTTACAATCTATTAAAGACTGAAATCACCATAACAAATGCTAAAAGTATCATTTTCAGGTGGAGCCATTAAAACAGATAAAAACAGCAGTGTGTAATTCATAATAATTCATCGGTATCAGTTATACAGTACACCAGGAAAGTTTTCACGCTTGGAGAACTTAATTACAGCATCATCAATCTCCTGCGAGAACACATAAAAGTCAGATACCAGTTACTGTATCACTCAATCAACCAGACAAACAGATTAACTACAGATTAACACTAACATGAGAAAGCACCTTTCCAGTGAGATCTGTGTGTTTCACCACCTCGTATCCCAACCCTTTAAGCAGGTTCTCCATATTCTGCTCGTCTTTCTCTGCTCCATTTCTGTTGTTTAAATGAGCAAATTCTATGTTGGTGATGAGCAGGGCCACACGACTCCTGATGGATTCTTCAGTCACAAGGTAAGGCTGAAAAATGGAAATTTACACAAAGAAAGTTAAACAAATAATTGTTATAATCATTTGCAGGAAAAAATTTACTATAGCTACTTAGTAGACTTTAATAAAGAAAATTAAGCTCAAAGAAAAACATTTTATTTCTCGATAAATGATGCACAAGAAACCATCTTAATGTTAATTAGTTTTGCATCAAAACTAATTTTTTTCCTTGATGTTTCCACTACTGGCAAATAGCTGAAGGTAAATCTATTAGTTAAGACCATGTGACATATTTGATAATGCTTTCATGAATGACTAACCTGATCATCGGTTGGTTTGAGTGTGGTTGACGACCTCTACTTCAAGGACAGGCTTTTGTAAAACATAGAATCTCTGTGTTGAAGGTGAGCAATCATCTTCCTGCTGGCTTCATCTCCTTTCCCCATCACTGTGTCAATGAGGTAGCGTGCCATGTCTGCTGTGTTTGTGTTGTCCTCAAGTATTGAATTTTTCTCTCCGCGATTCACAACGCCATCCTTGAGAAGGTCATCCAGGAGCTGCTTAATAAGTTCTCTGTTCACGTTCTCCACAAACTTACTCCTCATCTTGAAAAGCTCCTTGTCTAGGAGAGGGAATATGAAGAAAAAAAGAATGACACATTTCAAATTTTTGTCTCTTGCGGTGGTTTCAAAGAAGGTGCTAATGATGAATCAGACAGAACATTAGAAATATTTACAAAAACATCAACTTTTCACCAGGTAACTTTGTGACAATGCATTGTTCAGATAATCCTTCAGTTCATCTGTAATATCCAAAATTAACAAATGGGGTTGTCACTTATCCTGACAGTGATGAAAGGATGCTTGGATGTTTAAATTCTGAAAACCATCTGAAATCACTTTGTGATTTGATCATATTTCAGCACAATTTATAATAATATTAAACAAACATAATAATAAAACAAATGTGATAAATGAATGTATGAAGCAACTGTGATTAAATGATCATTGATGATACATTAAACATGAACTAATCACATAAACTCACAGTAATTAAATCATCATGAGTCATGCCTTAGTTAGACTCAAGAGCTTTTATTGACACATGTACGGCAACACTGAATTAGTGAAATTTGGCTTCCTAGAGCTCAAGTTGCAATTAGAGAACATCATAAATAATAACAAGTATTAAAAGAGAGAGAGAGAGAATAGAAAGATAAGAAAGAGATGAAATACATATATGTGTGTACATATATATATATATATACACACACATTAGGCCTATATTGCAAATATATATTGCACATTTAAGTGTATTGCAAAGTAGTGATAAGTAAATATATGTGAATATGTGAGTGATGCATTACTTTTTTGAGCCGTTATTAGTGTTAGCATTGTTTCTGTATGCTTTATGTATATAAGGTGGAAACTGCTTATATGGATCAAAAAAAATGGGATAGAATCATTTCTCTATAAATGCTGTTTAAATAATTCACTTATAGTAATCAAGTAGTCCGCTTACAGTGTTCATTTTGGGGCTTTTTATACATGACAACATTTGGGGAAAAAAATGAAAACTATGATGATTCTATTTTTTTTTAATTTTCTCTCTCTCGCTCTCGGCTTTTTCAAAATGTCGGGAAGCCGTCAGCAAAGCCTAACTTTACTTTTAACGTTATCAACTTTAGAGAAATGTCCTCCCCTCTTCCTAGTAATGTTTTTGTCTTCCCTCATGACAGAGTTGTACAGTGTTACAGGTTGCGTTTCTCTTATTTCATCTCGTTTTCTTTTCTTTACTTTCCCTTTCTTTTTGCAATAGGCGGGCATATAGGTGGCATATTCAACAAAATGCAGACTCATCAAGACTTTTCTTTGACAGACATTCGTTGTAAAAGTGAGAAAGTTTAAGAAATATTATCTCTAACCCCTATCCTCCTCACCGCCTCCGTAACACAGACCACACACGTTAAATATTAGTTTATGGAAGTTTTTGTCTGATCGCCTTCACATTGCCGCCAACTTTGAAGTCATGTTACTTGTTAAGTGCATTTACACCGAGAACTCTTACCTGCCATCGCTCAAGTCTTGGATCACTGGATTATTTAAACTGAAGTCTGAAAATTGCGCATGAAAACCCCCCAGCTTCCTGTAGTCTGGTGGGTGCGTAATATGGATGTATCAAGATAGGAGAGTTCTTTTTATACATCCATGGTGCGTAAAGGAAACTGGGTGGTGGTCTCCGTTTCCTGCCTTACGTCAATAAACGTACTTTAAAAAATCAGTACAACAGGGTACTATTAAGGATTAAAAATGAACCATAAAAATACACCAATCAAATATAAGATGAACAACACATATTCTAACCACACATAAACCATGCCTATTGTTACTTTCAAAGCATATTTTGAAAGCCAAAATGTTGCAAAACTGCTGGTTAAAGGTTCACTTCACCCAAATAACAAAGAACACAGTATCATATGCAACTCTAGTGTTGTCTGGCCACACATACTGCATTTAAATACCCAGATATATTTGTTTGGGGGCTTTTCATACCTGAAGAGGGAGATTTCTTTTTCCTACTTTTATGTGATGTTTAGCATATGAATAGACCTTCTCATAACTGTTGAGCATTGTTAAAACAGTATGTGCATCTATATTTTCATCTCATGCAAACTATAATGACTATTTGCTTCACTTGCTCAGTGCGATTTGTTGCTAAAGCTGCTTAAAATAGTGCATATTGATTACTTTTTCATGAAGTATAAAGAAAGTTCAAGGCTACACTTTGTAGTAGCAAAGCAGTTCCTTATAAAACATTGCAATCATAATGTTTAATGTTAAACAAACTTTGTATTATGTAACACTTGACCTGTCTCAGTGGCCTGAAAAGAGATAGAAGCGTTTTGTTAGAGTGCCTCTGCCTTTTGGTCTCTGAGAGGAAATCCTCAAAGTGCAAAGCAGAGATGGGCGCAGCCTTGACACAGTGTGCGTGCCATGTCTGCTTTGTTACTGTTGTCCTCAAGCACTGAGTCTGTCTCCCAATCATTCAACAAACTATCTGTATGTATTCATGTACCATTAAAACATGTTACTAACTTGACTTCTTCCCCAGAGTTCTTTGTGCCTTTCTTCTCATCTCAGGAAACCCCATGGACCGTGCTGATGTGGGAATGTCATTCTCCTGTCCTTCTACAGCTGTTCCTGCTGTTGTTGCTAGTCATGTATCTATTGTTATTAGGGCCTGAGCCCAAAGGGTGAAGACCCTATTGTTTTTCGTGTGTTTCTTTCTTTCTTGTTACGCCACTTTAACTCTGAACACGATTACTTTTTGGACTGTTATTTTTGCCAATTGCTGATGTTCATATATGCACATATTTTTTCCACTTGGCTGAGGAGACTATTACACATATAATCATATATTGTCCTAATGATCAAGAAAGACTACAGCCTATATGAGGGGAGAACTTAAATGCTGAGCTACTGAACTCCAGTCTTCCTAAGTTTTTCCTTCATATATTGTCTTTCTTGATCATAGAATAATCTATGCTTGCATGCATAATAGCCTCCTCAGCCAGCTGGTAAAAATATGTGCATATATCGGCATCGGCAATCGGCCACAATGAGTTGGAAATATCGGCATATCGGATATCAGCAAAAATCTAATGTCGTGCATCCCAAGTTAAAAGTCTTTACATTACTAAAAGTAGACTTGATGAAAATTAGGAAATGAATTTGTTTTACACACAAACTCATCAAGGGTTTTCAATTTATTAATTGAAATTCAAGTGAATGGGCACAAAACTTGCATGATTTTTATGACACAGGTGTGAGCAAGGCAGCCATGTCTCACCCTGCAGAAAATTCTCATCCTCACACCGTTGAGATTTGATGTTTCGCCATGACAGAGGAAGTTGCTATAACTTTATTTTAAATGCTCCAATCTGCACCAAACTTTACATGTTTGATAAGACTCCCGGCCTGAACACGTGTACATGACAATATTCCATCAGTGATGCAAACTGGCTGAATAGCGCCCCCTATGAAATTTCAGTAAAGCAGCCCCAGCAGCGGGCAAAATAGTGGACTAAGGAAGTCATGTTTATCTCCTTCTTGCACTGTCTGAAAACAGTCCGGGTCTAAAGACATCTACATGCCCATCACAGAAGCCCTTCGATTGCGCTGCGGCCCAACGTGCGCAAAGGTGCGAAGGCCCGTTCAACGCTGCTTGCAGCTTTAATTGTTGTAGTTGTTGCTGTTGTTGCTCTGCTTCTCTGTGTATCCACCGCCCCACCCCCTTCTCTCTCTCTCAACCCAACCGGTCAAAGCAGACGGCCGCCCACCTAGAGCCGGGTTCTGCTTAAGGTCTCTTCCCATTGAAGGGGAGTTTTTCCTCACCACTGTTGCCAAGTGCTCGCTCATGGGGGAATTGTTGGGTCTCTTTCTCTGTAAGTTAAAGAGTACGGTCTATGTGAAAAGTGCCCCAAGATGACCTTTGTTGTGATTTGGCGCCATATATATAAAATTGAATTGAAAATTGAATCTTCTAAAATGTCGTCCAGGAGCTAGTTAAGAAGTGCTTTCGACACCTTTTCCACATATGTCCCCCTCACTCTAGCAAGTTCCTTATCTAGATAAAAGAATATGACTCTTACAGTATTTGGCAGGAATTACAGATCATATGAAACATTCAAACAACATGAAAATTGTGCCTGCAAAGTATTTAGATCATGAATACTTAAATTTTACCTGCCATTGCTCGTGAACTGTCTATCACTGAATCGTATTAAATTCTGCAGCCTTCCAACAAGTAAGGATGAGTGTGTATGCTTATTGGTTGAGGGTATGATGTTTACATCAAGGAAAACTACCTCCATCAAAGTTATGAGGGAACAATATTTTAATATAAGTAGCACTTATCAAATAACACCAGTTGCTGCGGTTTGTTGGTTGTGCTCTGAAATAAAGTGATGCCAATTAAGAGTCATTGCTCCAAATCAAAAGGGAATCTTCTCACTTGCTGTAATATCATGGTGTGAGCAGAGAAACAGCTCAAAATGCATCTCTGCACTCAGATTTTATAAGTTTAATTTTTAAAATATGCTTTTCTCTAATACAGTCATGCACCTTAAAGGAGCTCTTCTTCTATGTGTGTTTTTGTATGTGTCATAATTTACATACCTTCATGTCACGTGTATGCTTTGAGGTCTGTTGTAGAGCTTTGCATGTTTTGCTAAGAACACAAAGCTGCAGAAAAGTAGTGGTGATAACTGATGATGAAAATGGAAGCATTGTGAATTTGAATTTGAACCCTTGAATGCAGACCTCAGGACCATATCACACCCTGTCTAATGCACTTTTTTTTTTCTCAATTAAGCCCTCATACTCTATATCTTCTATTCCTCAATCTATTTGTTTTTAATTATCTTCTAGGGTCGAAATTTGCAATTCTTGAAAAACAGGATCTGTGGAGTGTCTTTTTTCAGGAGGTGATGTTGTGTGTTCCTGTTTGGCCCCATTAACACACACACACACAAGGTTGAAGAAGTTGCTTTTAGCACATTGTCACAGTAACGTGAGCTGCAGCACTGCTTTGATATTAGTTGATATTAGAGGGGTTTCATGACCAAATGGAAGATGTGTAGATGCCAAATCACAGCCACACTGCAGCAACATCAACAGATACATTAGAACATTTTTCATTTTTAACTGCATTGTGTGCTTCTGCTATTCCTCTAAACTGCATTATACTCTTCTTGTTGGGAATGTAACATTTACTATGTAATATTTCTAACATGTTTATTTGGTGTCATGTACCTTGTGTCACAGAGAATAACAAGCCCACAACAGCAGACATTCACAATCCAAGAAAAAGCATATTGAAAAGAAAAGGCCTTAACCCAACTGTTATCAGTCCTGTTAATATATAATATTAACCAGGAAAGGTACAGATATTCATAAAACAAGACATTTTCTAAACATCTGGAGTTCTGTATTGTAACAGCAAAGATAGACTCTTGAAAGATGGCATGGTGAAGTTTTCATTTGCGGTTAAACATCTGGACAGACATGAATAAAAACGAGAACACGAGTAAACGCCCATTCATAGTCAATATGTCACACTAAAAAATCCTAAAAAGGTTAATTATGCTGAGTTAACTTACTTATGCAATACCATTACAACATGATCTGACAAGAGGAATGACCACAGCTATCATATACCTTCATCCGATATATGCTGGAATGGATTTCCAATATAGTCCCTGTCTAATAAATGCCCAAACCACCACTTATTTAAATGATGAGAAATTAACAATGTATAACTTGTAGAGATGTTTCATTTTCAGGCACATTGTGTCTGACTTAATGGAAGTGTGGTCTAGTATCATAACTTTTAAAAAGCTTAAAAAAGATAATAAATGATGCACATTTTACATGATGTGGCGTTATAGAAGATCAAAGTCATTTCATAATTTTGTGAGTGGGTGAAGTTTAAAATCTGATGGAAGAACAAGGAACCAGGTGAAGGAAATCATTCAATATCCTGTTTTCTTTCCTTCAAAATAAAGTCAATCTGAGTAAGCAACCTGTTGAATCAAGGACTACAAATTAAATAAAACTCTTCAACTTTTGTGCTCCATTAATTAAAAGCCTTACACACTGTAAGATATATAAAAATAAAGAATGCATAGTTTATGTATTCACAAAGTAGCTCCTCAGAAAGCACTGCAAGAATAACTGAATGAATGAATGAATTTGAATGAATGAAATGTAGCTACAAAGTCTGTGTTGGATTCTGTCTCAGAGGCCTGGGGAGAGGTAGAAGCAGTTTGGGAGAGTGCATCTGTCCTTGGTAGGCATCTTGTTTTTGGTCACCGAGGGGAAATCATCATCAAAGCGTTGCATGACCTGCGAGGTTGAAACAAACAGTGTATGACATTAAGCAAAGCAGATAAAACAAGAACATCATTACTGCTTGCTCTTTGGTCTTCTTGCCTCACAGCTGATATTACTTTCCACTAGATAGATCGTATCTTATTATATATGAAAATTTTACATGCAGAAGAGAGTTTACACTTGAAAAACTTACTTTTCTGAAAAGTTCCTCAATGTCATCTTTATGCGCAAAGGTGTTCAGTACCTCAAAAATATATGTGATAAGAAAAAATCCAAGGAATCTATTTTTATATGAGACAGTATCTGCAGGAAAATTATAGACAGTTTTTATTGCATTACATTTTATTACATAAAAAGAAGAGAAATGAAGTCTTTTTCTTTGTGTGCATGTCGTAAAGCATCCTCTTCGATGTCTTCTTCACCAGCAGACAGGGACATATCTGGCTGTTGCACATTATCACAAACCTCACACAGCTGCTTCTGCACTAGATACAACAAATATTATTATTAATAGTAGGCCTATTTTTATTCATATCACTTTCACGTGTGAAATCTGGCTCTCTGGAGCTCCCAAATGAACAGACTGTTTCTTGCTACGTAGATCTATATAGTTCAATGACGACAATAAAATGAATGGAGCATTGTGCACAAATAATTCTAATGCCAACACATAGGGATAGAGTAAATATAGCAGAGATAACGAGTATTTCAATGCATTGTATAGGGATGATGAGGAATAATATAGGAGACAGATTACATATGGCTGATAGTATGACGCCATCCGTGATATTTGACGTGTGTCTTTTCCACACTGAATGGCAGTGGATGACAGTGGGATCTTGATTCATAAGACAGCGACGAATAGGAGGAGCCCGCGCGCATCTTTAAATAGGCTGTTTGCTGCCTCTTCTCTCGCTTACGGCCATACCACCCTGAACACGCCCAATCTCGTCTGATCTCGGAAGCTAAGCAGGGTCGGGCCTGGTTAGTACTTGGATGGGAGACCGCCTGGGAATACCAGGTGCTGTAAGCTTTTTCTTCTCATCTGTCATCAACGGAGGGCGCTGCTGCTCCAGTAGTGCTCACAGGTGTCTGGGAAAGAGAGCTGCACTTTCTTATTTCTTTCACACAGACTGTGAGAAAAGAAAAACCACTAATTCCAGGCAGATTACATATTTTGCACAAAACATTGAATGCAGCATCGTGCACAAAAAATTCTAATGCCAACACATAGGGATAGAGTAAATATAGCAGAGATAACGAGTATTTCAATGCATTGTATAGGGATGATGAGGAATAATATAGGAGACAGATTACATATGGCTGATAGTATGACGCCATCCGTGATATCTGACGTGTGTCTTTTCCACACTGAATGGCAGTGGATGACAGTGGGATCTTGATTCATAAGACAGCGACGAATAGGAGGAGCCCGCGCGCATCTTTAAATAGGCTGTTTGCTGCCTCTTCTCTCGCTTACGGCCATACCACCCTGAACACGCCCGATCTCGTCTGATCTCGGAAGCTAAGCAGGGTCGGGCCTGGTTAGTACTTGGATGGGAGACCGCCTGGGAATACCAGGTGCTGTAAGCTTTTTCTTCTCATCTGTCATCAACGGAGGGCGCTGCTGCTCCAGTAGTGCTCACAGGTGTCTGGGAAAGAGAGCTGCACTTTCTTATTTCTTTCACACAGACTGTGGGAGAAGAAAAACCACTAATTCCAGGCAGATTACATATTTTGCACAAAACATTGAATGGAGTATTGTGCACAAAAAAGTCTAATGCCAACACATAGGGATAGAGTAAATATAGCAGAGATAACGAGTATTTCAATGCATTGTATAGGGATGATGAGGAATAATATAGGAGACAGATTACATATGGCTGATAGTATGACGCCATCCGTGATATTTGACGTGTGTCTTTTCCACACTGAATGGCAGTGGATGACAGTGGGATCTTCACCTGTGAGACAGCGACGAATAGGAGGAGCCCGCGCGCATCTTTAAATAGGCTGTTTGCTGCCTCTTCTCTCGCTTACGGCCATACCACCCTGAACACGCCCGATCTCGTCTGATCTCGGAAGCTAAGCAGGGTCGGGCCTGGTTAGTACTTGGATGGGAGACCGCCTGGGAATACCAGGTGCTGTAAGCTTTTTCTTCTCATCTGTCATCATCAGCAGCTAAACAGGAGTTAAAGGTGAAAAGCAAAGCACATCTATGAACTGACATTTACTAACCACTAAGGGATGAAAAACACATATTTATCCGGTTCATTACAGATCACATAGGATATAAAATGCTGTTTTTTGTACAATAAATTGAATGGAGCATTGTGCACAAAAAATTCTAATGCCAACACATAGGGATAGAGTAAATATAGCAGAGATAACGAGTATTTCAATGCATTGTATAGGGATGATGAGGAATAATATAGGAGACAGATTACATATGGCTGATAGTATGACGCCATCCGTGATATTTGACGTGTGTCTTTTCCACACTGAATGGCAGTGGATGACAGTGGGATCTACACCTGTGAGACAGCGACGAATAGGAGGAGCCCGCGCGCATCTTTAAATAGGCTGTTTGCTGCCTCGTCTCTCGCTTACGGCCATACCACCCTGAACACGCCCGATCTCGTCTGATCTCGGAAGCTAAGCAGGGTCGGGCCTGGTTAGTACTTGGATGGGAGACCGCCTGGGAATACCAGGTGCTGTAAGCTTTTTCTTCTCATCTGTCATCAACGGAGGGCGCTGCTGCTCCAGTAGTGCTCACAGGTGTCTGGGAAAGAGAGCTGCACTTTCTTATTTCTTTCACACAGACTGTGAGAGAAGAAAAACCACTAATTCCAGGCAGATTACATATTTTGCACAAAACATTGAATGGAGTATTGTGCACAAAAAAGTCTAATGCCAACACATAGGGATAGAGTAAATATAGCAGAGATAACGAGTATTTCAATGCATTGTATAGGGATGATGAGGAATAATATAGGAGACAGATTACATATGGCTGATAGTATGACGCCATCCGTGATATTTGACGTGTGTCTTTTCCACACTGAATGGCAGTGGATGACAGTGGGATCTTCACCTGTGAGACAGCGACGAATAGGAGGAGCCCGCGCGCATCTTTAAATAGGCTGTTTGCTGCCTCTTCTCTCGCTTACGGCCATACCACCCTGAACACGCCCGATCTCGTCTGATCTCGGAAGCTAAGCAGGGTCGGGCCTGGTTAGTACTTGGATGGGAGACCGCCTGGGAATACCAGGTGCTGTAAGCTTTTTCTTCTCATCTGTCATCAACGGAGGGCGCTGCTGCTCCAGTAGTGCTCACAGGTGTCTGGGAAAGAGAGCTGCACTTTCTTATTTCTTTCACACAGACTGTGAGAGAAGAAAAACCACTAATTCCAGGCAGATTACATATTTTGCACAAAACATTGAATGCAGCATTGTGCACAAAAAATTCTAATGCCAACACATAGGGATAGAGTAAATATAGCAGAGATAACGAGTATTTCAATGCATTGTATAGGGATGATGAGGAATAATATAGGAGACAGATTACATATGGCTGATAGTATGACGCCATCCGTGATATTTGACGTGTGTCTTTTCCACACTGAATGGCAGTGGATGACAGTGGGATCTTGATTCATAAGACAGCGACGAATAGGAGGAGCCCGCGCGCATCTTTAAATAGGCTGTTTGCTGCCTCTTCTCTCGCTTACGGCCATACCACCCTGAACACGCCCGATCTCGTCTGATCTCGGAAGCTAAGCAGGGTCGGGCCTGGTTAGTACTTGGATGGGAGACCGCCTGGGAATACCAGGTGCTGTAAGCTTTTTCTTCTCATCTGTCATCATCAGCAGCTAAACAGGAGTTAAAGGTGAAAAGCAAAGCACATCTATGAACTGACATTTACTAACCACTAAGGGATGGAAAACACATATTTTTCCGGTTCATTACAGATCACATAGGATATAAAATGCTGTTTTTTGTACAATAAATTGAATGGAGCATTGTGCACAAAAAATTCTAATGCCAACACATAGGGATAGAGTAAATATAGCAGAGATAACGAGTATTTCAATGCATTGTATAGGGATGATGAGGAATAATATAGGAGACAGATTACATATGGCTGATAGTATGACGCCATCCGTGATATTTGACGTGTGTCTTTTCCACACTGAATGGCAGTGGATGACAGTGGGATCTTAATTCATAAGACAGCGACGAATAGGAGGAGCCCGCGCGCATCTTTAAATAGGCTGTTTGCTGCCTCTTCTCTCGCTTACGGCCATACCACCCTGAACACGCCCGATCTCGTCTGATCTCGGAAGCTAAGCAGGGTCGGGCCTGGTTAGTACTTGGATGGGAGACCGCCTGGGAATACCAGGTGCTGTAAGCTTTTTCTTCTCATCTGTCATCATCAGCAGCTAAACAGGAGTTAAAGGTGAAAAGCAAAGCACATCTATGAACTGACATTTACTAACCACTAAGGGATGAAAAACACATATTTATCCGGTTCATTACAGATCACATAGGATATAAAATGCTGTTTTTTGTACAATAAATTGAATGGAGCATTGTGCACAAAAAATTCTAATGCCAACACATAGGGATAGAGTAAATATAGCAGAGATAACGAGTATTTCAATGCATTGTATAGGGATGATGAGGAATAATATAGGAGACAGATTACATATGGCTGATAGTATGACGCCATCCGTGATATTTGACGTGTGTCTTTTCCACACTGAATGGCAGTGGATGACAGTGGGATCTTGATTCATAAGACAGCGACGAATAGGAGGAGCCCGCGCGCATCTTTAAATAGGCTGTTTGCTGCCTCTTCTCTCGCTTACGGCCATACCACCCTGAACACGCCCGATCTCGTCTGATCTCGGAAGCTAAGCAGGGTCGGGCCTGGTTAATACTTGGATGGGAGACCGCCTGGGAATACCAGGTGCTGTAAGCTTTTTCTTCTCATCTGTCATCAACGGAGGGCGCTGCTGCTCCAGTAGTGCTCACAGGTGTCTGGGAAAGAGAGCTGCACTTTCTTATTTCTTTCACACAGACTGTGGGAGAAGAAAAACCACTAATTCCAGGCAGATTACATATTTTGCACAAAACATTGAATGGAGTATTGTGCACAAAAAAGTCTAATGCCAACACATAGGGATAGAGTAAATATAGCAGAGATAACGAGTATTTCAATGCATTGTATAGGGATGATGAGGAATAATATAGGAGACAGATTACATATGGCTGATAGTATGACGCCATCCGTGATATTTGACGTGTGTCTTTTCCACACTGAATGGCAGTGGATGACAGTGGGATCTTCACCTGTGAGACAGCGACGAATAGGAGGAGCCCGCGCGCATCTTTAAATAGGCTGTTTGCTGCCTCTTCTCTCGCTTACGGCCATACCACCCTGAACACGCCCGATCTCGTCTGATCTCGGAAGCTAAGCAGGGTCGGGCCTGGTTAGTACTTGGATGGGAGACCGCCTGGGAATACCAGGTGCTGTAAGCTTTTTCTTCTCATCTGTCATCAACGGAGGGCGCTGCTGCTCCAGTAGTGCTCACAGGTGTCTGGGAAAGAGAGCTGCACTTTCTTATTTCTTTCACACAGACTGTGAGAGAAGAAAAACCACTAATTCCAGGCAGATTACATATTTTGCACAAAACATTGAATGCAGCATTGTGCACAAAAAATTCTAATGCCAACACATAGGGATAGAGTAAATATAGCAGAGATAACGAGTATTTCAATGCATTGTATAGGGATGATGAGGAATAATATAGGAGACAGATTACATATGGCTGATAGTATGACGCCATCCGTGATATTTGACGTGTGTCTTTTCCACACTGAATGGCAGTGGATGACAGTGGGATCTTGATTCATAAGACAGCGACGAATAGGAGGAGCCCGCGCGCATCTTTAAATAGGCTGTTTGCTGCCTCTTCTCTCGCTTACGGCCATACCACCCTGAACACGCCCGATCTCGTCTGATCTCGGAAGTTAAGCAGGGTCGGGCCTGGTTAGTACTTGGATGGGAGACCGCCTGGGAATACCAGGTGCTGTAAGCTTTTTCTTCTCATCTGTCATCATCAGCAGCTAAACAGGAGTTAAAGGTGAAAAGCAAAGCACATCTATGAACTGACATTTACTAACCACAAAGGGATGAAAAACACATATTTATCCGGTTCATTACAGATCACATAGGATATAAAATGCTGTTTTTTGTACAATAAATTGAATGGAGCATTGTGCACAAAAAATTCTAATGCCAACACATAGGGATAGAGTAAATATAGCAGAGATAACGAGTATTTCAATGCATTGTATAGGGATGATGAGGAATAATATAGGAGACAGATTACATATGGCTGATAGTATGACGCCATCCGTGATATTTGACGTGTGTCTTTTCCACACTGAATGGCAGTGGATGACAGTGGGATCTTAATTCATAAGACAGCGACGAATAGGAGGAGCCCGCGCGCATCTTTAAATAGGCTGTTTGCTGCCTCTTCTCTCGCTTACGGCCATACCACCCTGAACACGCCCGATCTCGTCTGATCTCGGAAGCTAAGCAGGGTCGGGCCTGGTTAGTACTTGGATGGGAGACCGCCTGGGAATACCAGGTGCTGTAAGCATTTTCTTCTCATCTGTCATCAACGGAGGGCGCTGCTGCTCCAGTAGTGCTCACAGGTGTCTGGGAAAGAGAGCTGCACTTTCTTATTTCTTTCACACAGACTGTGGGAGAAGAAAAACCACTAATTCCAGGCAGATTACATATTTTGCACAAAACATTGAATGGAGTATTGTGCACAAAAAAGTCTAATGCCAACACATAGGGATAGAGTAAATATAGCAGAGATAACGAGTATTTCAATGCATTGTATAGGGATGATGAGGAATAATATAGGAGACAGATTACATATGGCTGATAGTATGACGCCATCCGTGATATTTGACGTGTGTCTTTTCCACACTGAATGGCAGTGGATGACAGTGGGATCTTGATTCATAAGACAGCGACGAATAGGAGGAGCCCGCGCGCATCTTTAAATAGGCTGTTTGCTGCCTCTTCTCTCGCTTACGGCCATACCACCCTGAACACGCCCGATCTCGTCTGATCTCGGAAGCTAAGCAGGGTCGGGCCTGGTTAGTACTTGGATGGGAGACCGCCTGGGAATACCAGGTGCTGTAAGCTTTTTCTTCTCATCTGTCATCATCAGCAGCTAAACAGGAGTTAAAGGTGAAAAGCAAAGCACATCTATGAACTGACATTTACTAACCACTAAGGGATGGAAAACACATATTTTTCCGGTTCATTACAGATCACATAGGATATAAAATGCTGTTTTTTGTACAATAAATTGAATGGAGCATTGTGCACAAAAAATTCTAATGCCAACACATAGGGATAGAGTAAATATAGCAGAGATAACGAGTATTTCAATGCATTGTATAGGGATGATGAGGAATAATATAGGAGACAGATTACATATGGCTGATAGTATGACGCCATCCGTGATATTTGACGTGTGTCTTTTCCACACTGAATGGCAGTGGATGACAGTGGGATCTTAATTCATAAGACAGCGACGAATAGGAGGAGCCCGCGCGCATCTTTAAATAGGCTGTTTGCTGCCTCTTCTCTCGCTTACGGCCATACCACCCTGAACACGCCCGATCTCGTCTGATCTCGGAAGCTAAGCAGGGTCGGGCCTGGTTAGTACTTGGATGGGAGACCGCCTGGGAATACCAGGTGCTGTAAGCTTTTTCTTCTCATCTGTCATCATCAGCAGCTAAACAGGAGTTAAAGGTGAAAAGCAAAGCACATCTATGAACTGACATTTACTAACCACTAAGGGATGAAAAACACATATTTATCCGGTTCATTACAGATCACATAGGATATAAAATGCTGTTTTTTGTACAATAAATTGAATGGAGCATTGTGCACAAAAAATTCTAATGCCAACACATAGGGATAGAGTAAATATAGCAGAGATAACGAGTATTTCAATGCATTGTATAGGGATGATGAGGAATAATATAGGAGACAGATTACATATGGCTGATAGTATGACGCCATCCGTGATATTTGACGTGTGTCTTTTCCACACTGAATGGCAGTGGATGACAGTGGGATCTACACCTGTGAGACAGCGACGAATAGGAGGAGCCCGCGCGCATCTTTAAATAGGCTGTTTGCTGCCTCGTCTCTCGCTTACGGCCATACCACCCTGAACACGCCCGATCTCGTCTGATCTCGGAAGCTAAGCAGGGTCGGGCCTGGTTAGTACTTGGATGGGAGACCGCCTGGGAATACCAGGTGCTGTAAGCTTTTTCTTCTCATCTGTCATCAACGGAGGGCGCTGCTGCTCCAGTAGTGCTCACAGGTGTCTGGGAAAGAGAGCTGCACTTTCTTATTTCTTTCACACAGACTGTGAGAGAAGAAAAACCACTAATTCCAGGCAGATTACATATTTTGCACAAAACATTGAATGCAGCATTGTGCACAAAAAATTCTAATGCCAACACATAGGGATAGAGTAAATATAGCAGAGATAACGAGTATTTCAATGCATTGTATAGGGATGATGAGGAATAATATAGGAGACAGATTACATATGGCTGATAGTATGACGCCATCCGTGATATTTGACGTGTGTCTTTTCCACACTGAATGGCAGTGGATGACAGTGGGATCTTGATTCATAAGACAGCGACGAATAGGAGGAGCCCGCGCGCATCTTTAAATAGGCTGTTTGCTGCCTCTTCTCTCGCTTACGGCCATACCACCCTGAACACGCCCGATCTCGTCTGATCTCGGAAGCTAAGCAGGGTCGGGCCTGGTTAGTACTTGGATGGGAGACCGCCTGGGAATACCAGGTGCTGTAAGCTTTTTCTTCTCATCTGTCATCATCAGCAGCTAAACAGGAGTTAAAGGTGAAAAGCAAAGCACATCTATGAACTGACATTTACTAACCACTAAGGGATGGAAAACACATATTTATCCGGTTCATTACAGATCACATAGGATATAAAATGCTGTTTTTTGTACAATAAATTGAATGGAGCATTGTGCACAAAAAATTCTAATGCCAACACATAGGGATAGAGTAAATATAGCAGAGATAACGAGTATTTCAATGCATTGTATAGGGATGATGAGGAATAATATAGGAGACAGATTACATATGGCTGATAGTATGACGCCATCCGTGATATTTGACGTGTGTCTTTTCCACACTGAATGGCAGTGGATGACAGTGGGATCTTAATTCATAAGACAGCGACGAATAGGAGGAGCCCGCGCGCATCTTTAAATAGGCTGTTTGCTGCCTCTTCTCTCGCTTACGGCCATACCACCCTGAACACGCCCGATCTCGTCTGATCTCGGAAGCTAAGCAGGGTCGGGCCTGGTTAGTACTTGGATGGGAGACCGCCTGGGAATGGCCAGTCGCGTATAGGTGGAACACAGTGACAGCCAATGAAATTGCAGCATTTTTCACGCTGTCCAAGGTGCTGAAGTGCTCGCTCAGGTAGCCGTCCACGGTGCTGAACTGTTTTCTCATGCAGCAGTTTTCAGACTGGACGCGGGTTCGAATCCCGGTCATGGCAATGCCTGTCATACATTATAAAAGATAAATAGCTATTTAGAATCAATAAACATGAATGCTACTTTGTTGTGCACTTTTTCTTCAGTTTATCATTAGATTGTAGTGGCAGAAAGCTAAGTGGCAATGTTTATGGCTTTTTTAAGTAATCTAGTAATTTAAAAGAAAAACAAACATATAATTCCTCATGCAAATGAAGTCAAAGCTAGCACATAAAGACAAAAATAGTAAAGCAAAACAAAACTTGGCCTAGTGTGGCCTCATGGCCCAGTTATATCAAATACCTGAGTTACATGTGGCTATTAAATAATATTAGTTTTCTTACTCAGTGTAACACGTTTAAATTATTATTCATTTATCAATGAGACATGTAGACATTAATGAATTAAATATTGTTTATTAGACACTCTTGACAATTATAACAGTCATAATATTGATCAAACACATAGAACCAGTGGTGTTGAGTCATAAACAGACACACACACACACACACACACACACACAATTCAAATAAAAAATAAAATATATTATAGAGCTGCAACTAAAAATTATTTTCATTATCGATTTCTGTGTTGATTATATTCTTGATGTTGATCAATGTTTCCCAAAGCCCAAGATGATGTCTTCAAATGTCTTGTTTTGTCCCAAACTAACTGTCCACACAGATATTCCGTTTACTTTCCTAGAGGAGTAAGGAAAACCAGAAAATATTCACATTTGAGTAGCTGAAATCAGAGAATTTAGAATTTTTTTTAAATGACAAAACGATGAATCAATTATCAAAATAGTTGGCTGTTAATTTAATAGTTGGCAACTAATTGATGAATCTGCTAATCATTGCAACTCTACTTGAAATGGTTTGTTGAACTTATTGCCTTGTGTTAATGTATTTAGACACACTGCTGCCCTGATTTTGGCTCTATTTTCTCACCCTCGTTCTCCTCTCTCTCCAAGACAGTCCTCCTGACTGTGTTCCTGTTCCAGCTGCTAAGGACTGTTGGACTGAGGGTGTTCTCCAGAAAATATTAACATTGGAGAAGCTGGACTAAGAAAATTTGGTCTTTTTTTTCTTAAAAAAGAAAGACTCCAAATGATTAATCAATCATCAAACTAGTTTAATATAAACTATTAATAGATGAATTTAATAATCTACAACTAATCGATTAATCAAATAACTGTTGCAGCACTAATATATTAGAATATTAAACAGTTGCAGTTAACTTCTGAGGCACACAAATAATTGAAATGAGTGAGCCACCAGAGGGTCCAGCAAAGGTAACCAGATTAATTCTATATACAGAAAGATTTGAAATTGCAAGAAAATATTTTGAAAATAGAACACTTCCTCAATTTAACACATAAAAATAGCAGTCTTATAAAACACTAAATAGAAAAATGAGAACTTTTAAATAAGGATAAAATGAGCAAAAGCTATTTACACACATGAAAAAACACTCTCCCTCTCCCTGTCTCATTTTCCCTTTTCAACTTCCCATCTCTGTCTTTCCATCTCATAAAATTGAGATTCCTGGAACTCTTTCCAGGTCATCTCCTTGCCCATGCCCTGATCTTTGTATATTGAAAAGACTTTTGCTGGGCAGTAAATGTATTTCCCCACCACTCCAGGGAAGCCTGTATGAATATGAGGACTGTTTGGGCCCTGCTTCAGTTCCATTTTACAGAATCGACACTTTCGACCTGTGTGCTGCGATTCTGCCCTTTTTCTTTTCTGTTGTCCTCTCTCCTCCACATTCTTCTTTGTGGCATCCAGTTCCCGCTGAAAGAATTCTGTCCCTGCAAAGTCTTTGAAGGGCATTTTAGGGTTTGTCAAACCTTCAGCACCATAAGTTTTAAAAACCTTGTTGGAGCAGTAGAAGTATCTGACAGGACCTTGTTGAAAGAAGAAGTGGATGGAGGAACCATCGTTCTCATATCTGGACTTTGGCTGGCCACAGGAAAGACACGTTTTTGTCTGTGGCTTCTTTTTTCCTGGTTGTTGTTGTGGCTGTTGCTGCTGCTGCCTCTCCATGATGTTTTTAACAATCTTCTCGATGGAGTCTTGGGTTAGAGGTGTGGCCAGGGTCTGAGCAGGTGGAGGTGGGTTTACTGTTGCAACAGGCATGGTAACAACTGGCACACTTGTTGTTTCACTCCCTACTGTCAGAGAGTGCCAGAGTTGCTGCCTGTCTTGGAGTTTTTCTGGGCTTGTGTTTAAAGAGGAGCTGGTGTTCATCAACTTGGCCAGGTGCTTTAAATATTGTGAAATGTGTAACTTTGTTGTTGGGTGGAGCATGCTATTCGGGTCATTACACGAGCTTTGAACGAGAGCAGCATAGTCCTGGTCCACATGCTTGAGCATGTCCTTCTGCCCACGGTGTTTGTTGAGCAGGTCGTCGATGGCCTTCTTCATGGGCGCTGGCCAGCGCTTATGGTCTAACACAAAGACTCTCCCACCAGTCTTCACAGGTCCAGTGCGAGCAGCAGTTGGTGAGGACAGCTGGGGCAGAGGTGGTGGGTATGTAGTTTCTATAACAACAAAAGACAGAGTATAATAAGTCATTCTGGCCTGCATAAGTAAGAAAACTCAATTTACACACTTGTATGTGGGAAAACCCACTTTCAAGCAGTGAAGCTAATGTTGGTCAGATAATTTTAGCTGAATTTATTGTCACTGTCTGGTATGTTTATGTAAAAGTCTATCAAGTAATACAATTTATAAGGTCCCCACGTTGTCACATCTCTACGAAAAGAAATTTACACACTGAGATTAGGCTATTTATAAAAATAACTATGATTGAAATCCAGGCAATGATGGCAGTGATGCTTAGGTTTTGTCCACCACTTTGTCAGTCAAATGTTTACCTGGTTCTGTCTGAGGATCAGGAGCTGAACTTGGATCCACATCTGGTTTCACAGCAACATCAGCAGGAGGGCACACAGGGAACTGAAACAGCTTGGTTGGAGCCGTGGATGATGACTGAGGAAGCTCAGATGGCATAGGGGGCGGGCTGATTTGAGGAGGTGGACTTACGGCATCTGTAGAGTCTGTCTTGCTCCTGTGCTTATCCCAGTCTAGAGGAACTGGGCGGCAATCAGGCTCAACATACTCTAGGCCAAACTTTTCTCCAGTGTCTCTGCTAGAGAGACGAAAAGCAGGATACTTCTCTTCTCCAAACACCCGTTCAGAGACTGCATTGAGATCTGCAATCAAAGCTGGATCAAAGACAGCTGGAAGACGAACATCTGGCTGCTTCAAGTCCACCAGCCGCTGGTAATTCCACCGTGCCACACCCGTCATCCCCTGAGCTTGAAACAGCTCTGAGGAAATGCGTGTTCCAGTGACCCATTGAGCCTGATGGAAGTGGTAACCCTCTTGCTGAGATGTGCCTCTAATGGGGATCCAAACAGGAACTTTAGCTCCTTCACCCTGCACATGGTTCAGCTGCACTGTTCCTCCATGTCTGTACAAGATCCCACCTTCCACCTGGGGATCGCTAAGGCAACCTCGCAGGATGTGCACACGCTGAATCCGCCATGCCTTCAGCATGGACGGCTTAAAGAGAGGGACATCATTCGGATCTTTGGCCAGGTAGAAGTGTTGGAATACTCCCTCAACTCTCTGAACAAGCTCCTCGGGTTGTGGAATCTTAGTCCTGCAGTGCCCGCGAATGTGTTTCTTTGTCGGGTTGGCGGGTTGAATTCCACAAAAGGTATAGGCGTCTTTGAGCCTCTGCAGGTCTTCCTGATCCACCACAGAAAAGGCTGCAGACAGGAACTGGGCAAAAGAGCTGTACAGGGGATGATGCTCTGAAACACACTCACGGAGGAACCGCCTCATACAATGGAACAAGTCCAGCTTAATGGTTATGTTCGTATTGTAATGGCATCTTGATGCACACGTGTTCAGCAGGTTACCAGAGGTGGCCTCAGCAACAATGGCATCAGTTGTTCTCCAAGCGTCCCAGTTCAGATGCTCTCCTGCGCAAGATTCTGCCACCTTAAATGCTGCACAGCAATCCCTGAAACAAAAAATAAAAAGCAGAGTACACCCATGAATGTTAAAGCAGTCATATCAATCACTATGTGTACTCCAGTATATTCAGTTATGTAATGAAATTATATTTATTTATAAAAAGTATGCATTAATGAATACAAAAGGGATTTTCTTCCATCAAACTGAAAATATAAAATATGAAAAGCAATGTATGTTGTAATTACTAGCTTAATAATGATTCATTCTTACCTGTCAACCCACTGGTACTGGGCCTTCTCTATGCCTGCAGAGCTGTAGCGGTTCGCTAGTCCCTCATACATCGGCTTCAGTGACTTCTCTGTCTCAGACTGCACCATCACCCATGAAAGAATCAACCAGTTTTCGTTCATGATTGCATATGACGACATGGTCCCAGATGAAAAGGTTACCTTCCTCGCAACTTTACGGGTGTGGTCTGAGCGAAAAGCCTGTCCAAAGTTGCCCTGCAGAAGTGTTTTGATGGCAACCTCCTGGTGCTGGTACTCATGCAGTAGGCAGTCAGTCAGGTAGTGTGCAGACACAGAGATCCCATTCCAGCCATCTGAATCACCGTACTCTCCAAAAGGAGCTGGCTTGGTTTCCTGTCTTAGGAACTGCGTGATGGTTCTCTGGTCATACTTTCCTGCCTCACCATCCATGATGTTTTGGCAGCTAAGGAGGTAGGCCAGGTTAGCACGTTCATATTTAAGGTGCATCATCTCCATTATCTGGTTTGCCATGTCGGTGGGAGAGTTGCCCGTGCGCCTGAGCTCATCCATGACTGATTTACAGATGGCCTTCTTGTAGGTCAGTATTGCTGGCAACAAGTTTGTGTACCTCTTTGGAAGATTTTCCAGCCAAAGTGGGTTGTCAGCATACCACCTCTTCCGGCAAACTTTGCAGCACAGCCTAGATGACAACAGGTAGTACTGTCCTGTGACGCCTACAATCACACGAGGTCTACCGATGCCTGCAGAGACAACTAGGGGCCGAACACAACCGTCAATACATGGCAGAGTGTCGTTGTTTCTCAGCCTTCCCATTAAGCTGTCATTCTCTGGTTTCCATATGAAAAAGGGATGGAGCTGAAAGTACTTTGGGGATGGAAGATCAGAGATGCTGTCAATTAATTCTGGCTGGGGAGGGAAACGCCACAATGATACCATCTTCATGGGGTTGCTCACAGGGATGGAGCCTGGCCAGAGACCCATGGATTCCAGCTCCGTCTTCATCCAGATCCTCTGCTGCTGTGAACAGTTCCACTGACTGACATCATGATCATAGCCAGGAAGTTGTAGAGGAGGACAGGTGGGAACAGTTGATGGCTGACCTAGTCAGGCAAGAAAAGAAACACATGGTAAATTATTGAGAATGTGTATGTGACCTGATTCTATCACAACCGACTAAAAAACACTAAAACACTTACTTTGAGCTCTCTGCGCAGCTGGCAATGGCAGCGGAGGTTGAGGGGGCACTGCAGACCTCTCAGGAGAACATAAAAGTGTCTCTGACAATACATAGAAAGAAAGAATGTAATAAGGCACTCTGTATCTAGTCTGCACTCCATGAAATTCAGAAAGCTGTACACTGAAGTACTGGCTATTTTTTGTCTTAAAACTGCACACCAGTCTTCAGTTAGCAATTGTCTTTAAAAGGAGGTTATCATAATCCTGTATCTGATTTAATTGAATTGAACAGACTTTAAAGGATTTACAACAACAGGTATGATGCACACTAAATAGATATTTTCGTGATGCAAATACAGTTAAAATGATACATACCCGGTACCGTGACAGTTGTCTCTGTGGGTAGGGAACCTGCTGTTTCTGGCATGAGAAACATCAGTTGCTGGGGAAGGGGCACAGGTCTTTTAACAGACGGCAGCGCTGGGGCTGCAAGGAGGGAAGCGGATAAAAAAAGTTATCAGTTAAATGTTTTACAAAAATAACCAGAGTGAATACAACAGAAAGGTTTAAGTGGATTAACAGAAATATGATGCATTTACCATCTACTTCTGAACTCTTCAGTTCAGTTGGTGTGGACAGTGTAGCAGATGGTACTACAACAGAAAAAGTCTTGTCAGTTATTTATATTTTGGGAATATACAAAAACTGGTGTTAGTAAAGGCAAAACAGAATCCATTTGTTACTTCACCTGCTCATCTCAGTCTTATAGTGAAACAATACCTATACAGATTTTTAAGAACTGTGCGTTGTACTGTGTCTAATATATGAAAATTGTATTTCATTCATACACATGCATTTATTTTTTAAGGGATTAGTAGTCAGTTGTCACATACAGTCATTACAATTTAGCCTAGGCAGGGGAAGCAACATGGCACACTGTAAACACATGCAAGTGTTAGTAACCAAAGCAGTTTGAAGTTGTCACCCCCACCCCAATTTCATCCATATAAGAAAATAAAGACTGATACTTACCCTCATCAAGATGGGTATCAATTCATAGTCACTAGGACAATAAGTAGAACACCAAACACAAACATGACGAGAACACGACCAGAACGTGGTCAACATGAGAAGGAACGGTTTAAATCATGCTTCAGTTTGGGATAACAATTCATGGTCCCAGAGTTGTCCGTTGATGCAGGACGTTTTTGGTTAAGAACCTCTTTCTGGTCCTGAAGTCTGTCGTCGTCTGGCAGTTGATGATGTGGGTGCAGCAGCAACAGCTGTAAGACATAAAAGAATAATAATAAAGTAGAGACTGAGTATAAAGTACATTTAATAGCATGCAAGCTGAACTGTAACTTTTTTTTTGGAATGACAATAAGGAAAACCACTGTTTACTCACAGCTCTGAGGTTGTTTGGAAGGTGAGATACTCAGCATCGCTCTCTCCAGCTCTTCATCTTCATCCATCACTGTGATGCAAACAGACAAGAATTATAATGTTCTAAAATATGTCTTCACTGTACATAAGCTAGTATGAATACAATCACCACTGAAATGATTTAACTTTTTCCCCATTGGTGTACTTAAAAAACTTTGGCTACCATGACAACATGTATACCTTTTTGACTAAAAAAAAGGAAAAAAAAGACCCACCCATGGCTTCAGCAGGAGCACGTGAGGTTGGTGTCGTCAGAGGAGGGTCAGAGGCAGGATGCTGCTTCTTTTGCAGGTATCGCTGCAACTTGTGCATCTTAGTCCCTGGAGCACAGCCTTTCCTCAGTATAAAGGCTGCATAGCCATCATCCCTGCTGTCCCAAATCTCTCGCCAGGTGTTGCTGGCGCGAGAGCCAAAACCAACCAGCTGGTCATCCTCTGATGCTGCTGTTGCTGTCGCAACCGGCTTTTTGGAGTCATAGCTGAGGAGAGACTGGATTTCTTTAAAGCTGAGGGCATAGCTCACGAATGACAGTAGGCTGTCCTTGCTGTGTCCCTCTGCCACGAAGACTCCCGCAGCTTCTTCCTTTTCATGACTCTTGAGTAGGTAGATGGTATACCCGATGTCATTCTCAAGGAGCCAGCGGAAAGACTTCCCCTTGTACTTCCCAAACTGCAGGATGTACTCTCCATACACCTCCGTTTTGTCTGAGGCATCCCCTCCTCTCTGACGGACCACTGTGAGAGCATTTGTTTTCACCAGCTCTTCTTTCACAGGTGCAGACTTGTCCTGTAGAGACGGGTTGTCTTTTAACAGCTTGGCTGCATCAGTAGGATCCTGGCGCAGGTATCCAAGTGGTCCTTTGCGAAACGTGACACTAATTTTCCCAGGGAAGAAAAGTAGTTTGCGCATTTTATCTGTAATGAAGAAAACAATTTAGTCTTTTTATACATTACAGACAGGCGTTTTTATAAGAGGTGTTGATATATAGGGGCTCAATGGGGAGCAGGGATTAGGAAGTTTCTATTTCGGCCTGTCTGCATTTTCTCCCTCTATTTGTCTGGGTTTCCCCTTACAGATTCCACATACCCTAAAATGTTAACATAAACGTGTGACACCATGAAGCATGCATGATATGTAGTAAGCTGTGCACAACATGGCATAGTATGAGAAACCCTCAGAGACATGTGTGGTATGCAAATAAACAATACTGTGGTTTTACAAAAAAAACAGTAAAGTAAACCTGTAAACTCTGATTCTGGTTTTAACTTTACACTAAACAGTAAAACAGCGACTACATAACGTTAAATGTAAAGATTTTTTACAAGATTTAAATGAGGCAGGTTCATTCATAGTTTATTAACGTGTAATTCCTGCATTGTGCGTAAAATAGTATCGGAGCGTATCTAACGTTAACAAGCTACTGGTATACTTCGCCATATTTAAATGGACGTTAACGTTACGTCACACAGTAATGCTTTCGACTTAACGTTAAGTTGTCAGTTTCCAGACACCGTTAAAACAACAACACATCCAGCTAACGTGTGAATAAACCTTCTTTGACCGTTCGTTTAAGGTTACGTTAGCATAAGGTTATATTTAATTCTCCCGAAAGTGACGGTGACATGAACCTGTTCGACACAATAAACTCAAGAACTAGGACTAACTTTATAGCGGTAACGTAAACAGAGAAACCTTCGACAGAACCAAGGCAAAATATAACTACTTGTTCGTTCACTGTTTAATTTTTCATTCAACTAAAGATAACTTACCGGTTAGCAATTTCCACACAGCGTAGCACTAGTTAATGTCAGCCGTCCGTCCACCGTTCAAACTGGCGCTGAAAAGTGAAGTGACGTCGAAATCTCACAAAATGGCTAAACGGCGCAGACTAGCGGACAAAAATATATTACATCCGTAGTGGTTTAGCACTACCATAGAGAATGAATGGGAAACGGTTTAGGGCGGTTTAGCTAAACAATCCTCGGCCCCCGCGCGGGATACCAGGTGCTGTAAGCATTTTCTTCTCATCTGTCATCAACGGAGGGCGCTGCTGCTCCAGTAGTGCTCACAGGTGTCTGGGAAAGAGAGCTGCACTTTCTTATTTCTTTCACACAGACTGTGGGAGAAGAAAAACCACTAATTCCAGGCAGATTACATATTTTGCACAAAACATTGAATGGAGTATTGTGCACAAAAAAGTCTAATGCCAACACATAGGGATAGAGTAAATATAGCAGAGATAACGAGTATTTCAATGCATTGTATAGGGATGATGAGGAATAATATAGGAGACAGATTACATATGGCTGATAGTATGACGCCATCCGTGATATTTGACGTGTGTCTTTTCCACACTGAATGGCAGTGGATGACAGTGGGATCTTGATTCATAAGACAGCGACGAATAGGAGGAGCCCGCGCGCATCTTTAAATAGGCTGTTTGCTGCCTCTTCTCTCGCTTACGGCCATACCACCCTGAACACGCCCGATCTCGTCTGATCTCGGAAGCTAAGCAGGGTCGGGCCTGGTTAGTACTTGGATGGGAGACCGCCTGGGAATACCAGGTGCTGTAAGCTTTTTCTTCTCATCTGTCATCATCAGCAGCTAAACAGGAGTTAAAGGTGAAAAGCAAAGCACATCTATGAACTGACATTTACTAACCACTAAGGGATGGAAAACACATATTTATCCGGTTCATTACAGATCACATAGGATATAAAATGCTGTTTTTTGTACAATAAATTGAATGGAGCATTGTGCACAAAAAATTCTAATGCCAACACATAGGGATAGAGTAAATATAGCAGAGATAACGAGTATTTCAATGCATTGTATAGGGATGATGAGGAATAATATAGGAGACAGATTACATATGGCTGATAGTATGACGCCATCCGTGATATTTGACGTGTGTCTTTTCCACACTGAATGGCAGTGGATGACAGTGGGATCTACACCTGTGAGACAGCGACGAATAGGAGGAGCCCGCGCGCATCTTTAAATAGGCTGTTTGCTGCCTCTTCTCTCGCTTACGGCCATACCACCCTGAACACGCCCGATCTCGTCTGATCTCGGAAGCTGAGCAGGGTCGGGCCTGGTTAGTACTTGGATGGGAGACCGCCTGGGAATACCAGGTGCTGTAAGCTTTTTCTTCTCATCTGTCATCAACGGAGGGCGCTGCTGCTCCAGTAGTGCTCACAGGTGTCTGGGAAAGAGAGCTGCACTTTCTTATTTCTTTCACACAGACTGTGAGAGAAGAAAAACCACTAATTCCAGGCAGATTACATATTTTGCACAAAACATTGAATGGAGTATTGTGCACAAAAAATTCTAATGCCAACACATAGGGATAGAGTAAATATAGCAGAGATAACGAGTATTTCAATGCATTGTATAGGGATGATGAGGTATAATATAGGAGACAGATTACATATGGCTGATAGTATGACGCCATCCGTGATATTTGACGTGTGTCTTTTCCACACTGAATGGCAGTGGATGACAGTGGGATCTTAATTCATAAGACAGCGACGAATAGGAGGAGCCCGCGCGCATCTTTAAATAGGCTGTTTGCTGCCTCTTCTCTCGCTTACGGCCATACCACCCTGAACACGCCCGATCTCGTCTGATCTCGGAAGCTAAGCAGGGTCGGGCCTGGTTAGTACTTGGATGGGAGACCGCCTGGGAATACCAGGTGCTGTAAGCTTTTTCTTCTCATCTGTCATCATCAGCAGCTAAACAGGAGTTAAAGGTGAAAAGCAAAGCACATCTATGAACTGACATTTACTAACCACTAAGGGATGGAAAACACATATTTATCCGGTTCATTACAGATCACATAGGATATAAAATGCTGTTTTTTGTACAATAAATTGAATGGAGCATTGTGCACAAAAAATTCTAATGCCAACACATAGGGATAGAGTAAATATAGCAGAGATAACGAGTATTTCAATGCATTGTATAGGGATGATGAGGAATAATATAGGAGACAGATTACATATGGCTGATAGTATGACGCCATCCGTGATATTTGACGTGTGTCTTTTCCACACTGAATGGCAGTGGATGACAGTGGGATCTTAATTCATAAGACAGCGACGAATAGGAGGAGCCCGCGCGCATCTTTAAATAGGCTGTTTGCTGCCTCTTCTCTCGCTTACGGCCATACCACCCTGAACACGCCCGATCTCGTCTGATCTCGGAAGCTAAGCAGGGTCGGGCCTGGTTAGTACTTGGATGGGAGACCGCCTGGGAATACCAGGTGCTGTAAGCATTTTCTTCTCATCTGTCATCAACGGAGGGCGCTGCTGCTCCAGTAGTGCTCACAGGTGTCTGGGAAAGAGAGCTGCACTTTCTTATTTCTTTCACACAGACTGTGAGAGAAGAAAAACCACTAATTCCAGGCAGATTACATATTTTGCACAAAACATTGAATGGAGTATTGTGCACAAAAAAGTCTAATGCCAACACATAGGGATAGAGTAAATATAGCAGAGATAACGAGTATTTCAATGCATTGTATAGGGATGATGAGGAATAATATAGGAGACAGATTACATATGGCTGATAGTATGACGCCATCCGTGATATTTGACGTGTGTCTTTTCCACACTGAATGGCAGTGGATGACAGTGGGATCTTCACCTGTGAGACAGCGACGAATAGGAGGAGCCCGCGCGCATCTTTAAATAGGCTGTTTGCTGCCTCTTCTCTCGCTTACGGCCATACCACCCTGAACACGCCCGATCTCGTCTGATCTCGGAAGCTAAGCAGGGTCGGGCCTGGTTAGTACTTGGATGGGAGACCGCCTGGGAATACCAGGTGCTGTAAGCTTTTTCTTCTCATCTGTCATCATCAGCAGCTAAACAGGAGTTAAAGGTGAAAAGCAAAGCACATCTATGAACTGACATTTACTAACCACTAAGGGATGGAAAACACATATTTTTCCGGTTCATTACAGATCACATAGGATATAAAATGCTGTTTTTTGTACAATAAATTGAATGGAGCATTGTGCACAAAAAATTCTAATGCCAACACATAGGGATAGAGTAAATATAGCAGAGATAACGAGTATTTCAATGCATTGTATAGGGATGATGAGGAATAATATAGGAGACAGATTACATATGGCTGATAGTATGACGCCATCCGTGATATTTGACGTGTGTCTTTTCCACACTGAATGGCAGTGGATGACAGTGGGATCTACACCTGTGAGACAGCGACGAATAGGAGGAGCCCGCGCGCATCTTTAAATAGGCTGTTTGCTGCCTCGTCTCTCGCTTACGGCCATACCACCCTGAACACGCCCGATCTCGTCTGATCTCGGAAGCTAAGCAGGGTCGGGCCTGGTTAGTACTTGGATGGGAGACCGCCTGGGAATACCAGGTGCTGTAAGCTTTTTCTTCTCATCTGTCATCAACGGAGGGCGCTGCTGCTCCAGTAGTGCTCACAGGTGTCTGGGAAAGAGAGCTGCACTTTCTTATTTCTTTCACACAGACTGTGAGAGAAGAAAAACCACTAATTCCAGGCAGATTACATATTTTGCACAAAACATTGAATGCAGCATTGTGCACAAAAAATTCTAATGCCAACACATAGGGATAGAGTAAATATAGCAGAGATAACGAGTATTTCAATGCATTGTATAGGGATGATGAGGAATAATATAGGAGACAGATTACATATGGCTGATAGTATGACGCCATCCGTGATATTTGACGTGTGTCTTTT
This sequence comes from Thunnus albacares, assembly GCF_914725855.1. NCBI lineage: Eukaryota > Metazoa > Chordata > Actinopteri > Scombriformes > Scombridae > Thunnus > Thunnus albacares. Next base: position 3,107,818 of record NC_058116.1, on the reverse strand, counting down.
CCACACTGAATGGCAGTGGATGACAGTGGGATCTACACCTGTGAGACAGCGACGAATAGGAGGAGCCCGCGCGCATCTTTAAATAGGCTGTTTGCTGCCTCGTCTCTCGCTTACGGCCATACCACCCTGAACACGCCCGATCTCGTCTGATCTCGGAAGCTAAGCAGGGTCGGGCCTGGTTAGTACTTGGATGGGAGACCGCCTGGGAATACCAGGTGCTGTAAGCTTTTTCTTCTCATCTGTCATCAACGGAGGGCGCTGCTGCTCCAGTAGTGCTCACAGGTGTCTGGGAAAGAGAGCTGCACTTTCTTATTTCTTTCACACAGACTGTGAGAGAAGAAAAACCACTAATTCCAGGCAGATTACATATTTTGCACAAAACATTGAATGCAGCATTGTGCACAAAAAATTCTAATGCCAACACATAGGGATAGAGTAAATATAGCAGAGATAACGAGTATTTCAATGCATTGTATAGGGATGATGAGGAATAATATAGGAGACAGATTACATATGGCTGATAGTATGACGCCATCCGTGATATTTGACGTGTGTCTTTTCCACACTGAATGGCAGTGGATGACAGTGGGATCTTAATTCATAAGACAGCGACGAATAGGAGGAGCCCGCGCGCATCTTTAAATAGGCTGTTTGCTGCCTCTTCTCTCGCTTACGGCCATACCACCCTGAGCACGCCCGATCTCGTCTGATCTCGGAAGCTAAGCAGGGTCGGGCCTGGTTAGTACTTGGATGGGAGACCGCCTGGGAATACCAGGTGCTGTAAGCTTTTTCTTCTCATCTGTCATCAACGGAGGGCGCTGCTGCTCCAGTAGTGCTCACAGGTGTCTGGGAAAGAGAGCTGCACTTTCTTATTTCTTTCACACAGACTGTGGGAGAAGAAAAACCACTAATTCCAGGCAGATTACATATTTTGCACAAAACATTGAATGGAGTATTGTGCACAAAAAAGTCTAATGCCAACACATAGGGATAGAGTAAATATAGCAGAGATAACGAGTATTTCAATGCATTGTATAGGGATGATGAGGAATAATATAGGAGACAGATTACATATGGCTGATAGTATGACGCCATCCGTGATATTTGACGTGTGTCTTTTCCACACTGAATGGCAGTGGATGACAGTGGGATCTTAATTCATAAGACAGCGACGAATAGGAGGAGCCCGCGCGCATCTTTAAATAGGCTGTTTGCTGCCTCTTCTCTCGCTTACGGCCATACCACCCTGAACACGCCCGATCTCGTCTGATCTCGGAAGCTAAGCAGGGTCGGGCCTGGTTAGTACTTGGATGGGAGACCGCCTGGGAATACCAGGTGCTGTAAGCTTTTTCTTCTCATCTGTCATCATCAGCAGCTAAACAGGAGTTAAAGGTGAAAAGCAAAGCACATCTATGAACTGACATTTACTAACCACTAAGGGATGGAAAACACATATTTTTCCGGTTCATTACAGATCACATAGGATATAAAATGCTGTTTTTTGTACAATAAATTGAATGGAGCATTGTGCACAAAAAATTCTAATGCCAACACATAGGGATAGAGTAAATATAGCAGAGATAACGAGTATTTCAATGCATTGTATAGGGATGATGAGGAATAATATAGGAGACAGATTACATATGGCTGATAGTATGACGCCATCCGTGATATTTGACGTGTGTCTTTTCCACACTGAATGGCAGTGGATGACAGTGGGATCTACACCTGTGAGACAGCGACGAATAGGAGGAGCCCGCGCGCATCTTTAAATAGGCTGTTTGCTGCCTCGTCTCTCGCTTACGGCCATACCACCCTGAACACGCCCGATCTCGTCTGATCTCGGAAGCTAAGCAGGGTCGGGCCTGGTTAGTACTTGGATGGGAGACCGCCTGGGAATACCAGGTGCTGTAAGCTTTTTCTTCTCATCTGTCATCAACGGAGGGCGCTGCTGCTCCAGTAGTGCTCACAGGTGTCTGGGAAAGAGAGCTGCACTTTCTTATTTCTTTCACACAGACTGTGGGAGAAGAAAAACCACTAATTCCAGGCAGATTACATATTTTGCACAAAACATTGAATGGAGTATTGTGCACAAAAAAGTCTAATGCCAACACATAGGGATAGAGTAAATATAGCAGAGATAACGAGTATTTCAATGCATTGTATAGGGATGATGAGGAATAATATAGGAGACAGATTACATATGGCTGATAGTATGACGCCATCCGTGATATTTGACGTGTGTCTTTTCCACACTGAATGGCAGTGGATGACAGTGGGATCTACACCTGTGAGACAGCGACGAATAGGAGGAGCCCGCGCGCATCTTTAAATAGGCTGTTTGCTGCCTCGTCTCTCGCTTACGGCCATACCACCCTGAACACGCCCGATCTCGTCTGATCTCGGAAGCTAAGCAGGGTCGGGCCTGGTTAGTACTTGGATGGGAGACCGCCTGGGAATACCAGGTGCTGTAAGCTTTTTCTTCTCATCTGTCATCAACGGAGGGCGCTGCTGCTCCAGTAGTGCTCACAGTTGTCTGGGAAAGAGAGCTGCACTTTCTTATTTCTTTCACACAGACTGTGAGAGAAGAAAAACCACTAATTCCAGGCAGATTACATATTTTGCACAAAACATTGAATGCAGCATTGTGCACAAATAATTCTAATGCCAACACATAGGGATAGAGTAAATATAGCAGAGATAACGAGTATTTCAATGCATTGTATAGGGATGATGAGGAATAATATAGGAGACAGATTACATATGGCTGATAGTATGACGCCATCCGTGATATTTGACGTGTGTCTTTTCCACACTGAATGGCAGTGGATGACAGTGGGATCTTGATTCATAAGACAGCGACGAATAGGAGGAGCCCGCGCGCATCTTTAAATAGGCTGTTTGCTGCCTCTTCTCTCGCTTACGGCCATACCACCCTGAACACGCCCGATCTCGTCTGATCTCGGAAGCTAAGCAGGGTCGGGCCTGGTTAGTACTTGGATGGGAGACCGCCTGGGAATACCAGGTGCTGTAAGCTTTTTCTTCTCATCTGTCATCATCAGCAGCTAAACAGGAGTTAAAGGTGAAAAGCAAAGCACATCTATGAACTGACATTTACTAACCACTAAGGGATGGAAAACACATATTTATCCGGTTCATTACAGATCACATAGGATATAAAATGCTGTTTTTTGTACAATAAATTGAATGGAGCATTGTGCACAAAAAATTCTAATGCCAACACATAGGGATAGAGTAAATATAGCAGAGATAACGAGTATTTCAATGCATTGTATAGGGATGATGAGGAATAATATAGGAGACAGATTACATATGGCTGATAGTATGACGCCATCCGTGATATTTGACGTGTGTCTTTTCCACACTGAATGGCAGTGGATGACAGTGGGATCTTAATTCATAAGACAGCGACGAATAGGAGGAGCCCGCGCGCATCTTTAAATAGGCTGTTTGCTGCCTCTTCTCTCGCTTACGGCCATACCACCCTGAACACGCCCGATCTCGTCTGATCTCGGAAGCTAAGCAGGGTCGGGCCTGGTTAGTACTTGGATGGGAGACCGCCTGGGAATACCAGGTGCTGTAAGCTTTTTCTTCTCATCTGTCATCAACGGAGGGCGCTGCTGCTCCAGTAGTGCTCACAGGTGTCTGGGAAAGAGAGCTGCACTTTCTTATTTCTTTCACACAGACTGTGGGAGAAGAAAAACCACTAATTCCAGGCAGATTACATATTTTGCACAAAACATTGAATGGAGTATTGTGCACAAAAAAGTCTAATGCCAACACATAGGGATAGAGTAAATATAGCAGAGATAACGAGTATTTCAATGCATTGTATAGGGATGATGAGGAATAATATAGGAGACAGATTACATATGGCTGATAGTATGACGCCATCCGTGATATTTGACGTGTGTCTTTTCCACACTGAATGGCAGTGGATGACAGTGGGATCTTCACCTGTGAGACAGCGACGAATAGGAGGAGCCCGCGCGCATCTTTAAATAGGCTGTTTGCTGCCTCTTCTCTCGCTTACGGCCATACCACCCTGAACACGCCCGATCTCGTCTGATCTCGGAAGCTAAGCAGGGTCGGGCCTGGTTAGTACTTGGATGGGAGACCGCCTGGGAATACCAGGTGCTGTAAGCTTTTTCTTCTCATCTGTCATCAACGGAGGGCGCTGCTGCTCCAGTAGTGCTCACAGGTGTCTGGGAAAGAGAGCTGCACTTTCTTATTTCTTTCACACAGACTGTGAGAGAAGAAAAACCACTAATTCCAGGCAGATTACATATTTTGCACAAAACATTGAATGCAGCATTGTGCACAAAAAATTCTAATGCCAACACATAGGGATAGAGTAAATATAGCAGAGATAACGAGTATTTCAATGCATTGTATAGGGATGATGAGGAATAATATAGGAGACAGATTACATATGGCTGATAGTATGACGCCATCCGTGATATTTGACGTGTGTCTTTTCCACACTGAATGGCAGTGGATGACAGTGGGATCTTGATTCATAAGACAGCGACGAATAGGAGGAGCCCGCGCGCATCTTTAAATAGGCTGTTTGCTGCCTCTTCTCTCGCTTACGGCCATACCACCCTGAACACGCCCGATCTCGTCTGATCTCGGAAGCTAAGCAGGGTCGGGCCTGGTTAGTACTTGGATGGGAGACCGCCTGGGAATACCAGGTGCTGTAAGCTTTTTCTTCTCATCTGTCATCAACGGAGGGCGCTGCTGCTCCAGTAGTGCTCACAGGTGTCTGGGAAAGAGAGCTGCACTTTCTTATTTCTTTCACACAGACTGTGAGAGAAGAAAAACCACTAATTCCAGGCAGATTACATATTTTGCACAAAACATTGAATGCAGCATTGTGCACAAATAATTCTAATGCCAACACATAGGGATAGAGTAAATATAGCAGAGATAACGAGTATTTCAATGCATTGTATAGGGATGATGAGGAATAATATAGGAGACAGATTACATATGGCTGATAGTATGACGCCATCCGTGATATTTGACGTGTGTCTTTTCCACACTGAATGGCAGTGGATGACAGTGGGATCTTGATTCATAAGACAGCGACGAATAGGAGGAGCCCGCGCGCATCTTTAAATAGGCTGTTTGCTGCCTCTTCTCTCGCTTACGGCCATACCACCCTGAACACGCCCGATCTCGTCTGATCTCGGAAGCTAAGCAGGGTCGGGCCTGGTTAGTACTTGGATGGGAGACCGCCTGGGAATACCAGGTGCTGTAAGCTTTTTCTTCTCATCTGTCATCATCAGCAGCTAAACAGGAGTTAAAGGTGAAAAGCAAAGCACATCTATGAACTGACATTTACTAACCACTAAGGGATGGAAAACACATATTTATCCGGTTCATTACAGATCACATAGGATATAAAATGCTGTTTTTTGTACAATAAATTGAATGGAGCATTGTGCACAAAAAATTCTAATGCCAACACATAGGGATAGAGTAAATATAGCAGAGATAACGAGTATTTCAATGCATTGTATAGGGATGATGAGGAATAATATAGGAGACAGATTACATATGGCTGATAGTATGACGCCATCCGTGATATTTGACGTGTGTCTTTTCCACACTGAATGGCAGTGGATGACAGTGGGATCTTGATTCATAAGACAGCGACGAATAGGAGGAGCCCGCGCGCATCTTTAAATAGGCTGTTTGCTGCCTCTTCTCTCGCTTACGGCCATACCACCCTGAACACGCCCGATCTCGTCTGATCTCGGAAGCTAAGCAGGGTCGGGCCTGGTTAGTACTTGGATGGGAGACCGCCTGGGAATACCAGGTGCTGTAAGCTTTTTCTTCTCATCTGTCATCAACGGAGGGCGCTGCTGCTCCAGTAGTGCTCACAGGTGTCTGGGAAAGAGAGCTGCACTTTCTTATTTCTTTCACACAGACTGTGAGAGAAGAAAAACCACTAATTCCAGGCAGATTACATATTTTGCACAAAACATTGAATGCAGCATTGTGCACAAAAAATTCTAATGCCAACACATAGGGATAGAGTAAATATAGCAGAGATAACGAGTATTTCAATGCATTGTATAGGGATGATGAGGAATAATATAGGAGACAGATTACATATGGCTGATAGTATGACGCCATCCGTGATATTTGACGTGTGTCTTTTCCACACTGAATGGCAGTGGATGACAGTGGGATCTTAATTCATAAGACAGCGACGAATAGGAGGAGCCCGCGCGCATCTTTAAATAGGCTGTTTGCTGCCTCTTCTCTCGCTTACGGCCATACCACCCTGAACACGCCCGATCTCGTCTGATCTCGGAAGCTAAGCAGGGTCGGGCCTGGTTAGTACTTGGATGGGAGACCGCCTGGGAATACCAGGTGCTGTAAGCTTTTTCTTCTCATCTGTCATCATCAGCAGCTAAACAGGAGTTAAAGGTGAAAAGCAAAGCACATCTATGAACTGACATTTACTAACCACTAAGGGATGGAAAACACATATTTTTCCGGTTCATTACAGATCACATAGGATATAAAATGCTGTTTTTTGTACAATAAATTGAATGGAGCATTGTGCACAAAAAATTCTAATGCCAACACATAGGGATAGAGTAAATATAGCAGAGATAACGAGTATTTCAATGCATTGTATAGGGATGATGAGGAATAATATAGGAGACAGATTACATATGGCTGATAGTATGACGCCATCCGTGATATTTGACGTGTGTCTTTTCCACACTGAATGGCAGTGGATGACAGTGGGATCTACACCTGTGAGACAGCGACGAATAGGAGGAGCCCGCGCGCATCTTTAAATAGGCTGTTTGCTGCCTCGTCTCTCGCTTACGGCCATACCACCCTGAACACGCCCGATCTCGTCTGATCTCGGAAGCTAAGCAGGGTCGGGCCTGGTTAGTACTTGGATGGGAGACCGCCTGGGAATACCAGGTGCTGTAAGCTTTTTCTTCTCATCTGTCATCATCAGCAGCTAAACAGGAGTTAAAGGTGAAAAGCAAAGCACATCTATGAACTGACATTTACTAACCACTAAGGGATGGAAAACACATATTTATCCGGTTCATTACAGATCACATAGGATATAAAATGCTGTTTTTTGTACAATAAATTGAATGGAGCATTGTGCACAAAAAATTCTAATGCCAACACATAGGGATAGAGTAAATATAGCAGAGATAACGAGTATTTCAATGCATTGTATAGGGATGATGAGGAATAATATAGGAGACAGATTACATATGGCTGATAGTATGACGCCATCCGTGATATTTGACGTGTGTCTTTTCCACACTGAATGGCAGTGGATGACAGTGGGATCTACACCTGTGAGACAGCGACGAATAGGAGGAGCCCGCGCGCATCTTTAAATAGGCTGTTTGCTGCCTCGTCTCTCGCTTACGGCCATACCACCCTGAACACGCCCGATCTCGTCTGATCTCGGAAGCTAAGCAGGGTCGGGCCTGGTTAGTACTTGGATGGGAGACCGCCTGGGAATACCAGGTGCTGTAAGCTTTTTCTTCTCATCTGTCATCAACGGAGGGCGCTGCTGCTCCAGTAGTGCTCACAGGTGTCTGGGAAAGAGAGCTGCACTTTCTTATTTCTTTCACACAGACTGTGAGAGAAGAAAAACCACTAATTCCAGGCAGATTACATATTTTGCACAAAACATTGAATGCAGCATTGTGCACAAAAAATTCTAATGCCAACACATAGGGATAGAGTAAATATAGCAGAGATAACGAGTATTTCAATGCATTGTATAGGGATGATGAGGAATAATATAGGAGACAGATTACATATGGCTGATAGTATGACGCCATCCGTGATATTTGACGTGTGTCTTTTCCACACTGAATGGCAGTGGATGACAGTGGGATCTTAATTCATAAGACAGCGACGAATAGGAGGAGCCCGCGCGCATCTTTAAATAGGCTGTTTGCTGCCTCTTCTCTCGCTTACGGCCATACCACCCTGAGCACGCCCGATCTCGTCTGATCTCGGAAGCTAAGCAGGGTCGGGCCTGGTTAGTACTTGGATGGGAGACCGCCTGGGAATACCAGGTGCTGTAAGCTTTTTCTTCTCATCTGTCATCAACGGAGGGCGCTGCTGCTCCAGTAGTGCTCACAGGTGTCTGGGAAAGAGAGCTGCACTTTCTTATTTCTTTCACACAGACTGTGGGAGAAGAAAAACCACTAATTCCAGGCAGATTACATATTTTGCACAAAACATTGAATGGAGTATTGTGCACAAAAAAGTCTAATGCCAACACATAGGGATAGAGTAAATATAGCAGAGATAACGAGTATTTCAATGCATTGTATAGGGATGATGAGGAATAATATAGGAGACAGATTACATATGGCTGATAGTATGACGCCATCCGTGATATTTGACGTGTGTCTTTTCCACACTGAATGGCAGTGGATGACAGTGGGATCTTCACCTGTGAGACAGCGACGAATAGGAGGAGCCCGCGCGCATCTTTAAATAGGCTGTTTGCTGCCTCTTCTCTCGCTTACGGCCATACCACCCTGAACACGCCCGATCTCGTCTGATCTCGGAAGCTAAGCAGGGTCGGGCCTGGTTAGTACTTGGATGGGAGACCGCCTGGGAATACCAGGTGCTGTAAGCTTTTTCTTCTCATCTGTCATCAACGGAGGGCGCTGCTGCTCCAGTAGTGCTCACAGGTGTCTGGGAAAGAGAGCTGCACTTTCTTATTTCTTTCACACAGACTGTGAGAGAAGAAAAACCACTAATTCCAGGCAGATTACATATTTTGCACAAAACATTGAATGCAGCATTGTGCACAAAAAATTCTAATGCCAACACATAGGGATAGAGTAAATATAGCAGAGATAACGAGTATTTCAATGCATTGTATAGGGATGATGAGGAATAATATAGGAGACAGATTACATATGGCTGATAGTATGACGCCATCCGTGATATTTGACGTGTGTCTTTTCCACACTGAATGGCAGTGGATGACAGTGGGATCTTAATTCATAAGACAGCGACGAATAGGAGGAGCCCGCGCGCATCTTTAAATAGGCTGTTTGCTGCCTCTTCTCTCGCTTACGGCCATACCACCCTGAACACGCCCGATCTCGTCTGATCTCGGAAGCTAAGCAGGGTCGGGCCTGGTTAGTACTTGGATGGGAGACCGCCTGGGAATACCAGGTGCTGTAAGCTTTTTCTTCTCATCTGTCATCATCAGCAGCTAAACAGGAGTTAAAGGTGAAAAGCAAAGCACATCTATGAACTGACATTTACTAACCACTAAGGGATGGAAAACACATATTTTTCCGGTTCATTACAGATCACATAGGATATAAAATGCTGTTTTTTGTACAATAAATTGAATGGAGCATTGTGCACAAAAAATTCTAATGCCAACACATAGGGATAGAGTAAATATAGCAGAGATAACGAGTATTTCAATGCATTGTATAGGGATGATGAGGAATAATATAGGAGACAGATTACATATGGCTGATAGTATGACGCCATCCGTGATATTTGACGTGTGTCTTTTCCACACTGAATGGCAGTGGATGACAGTGGGATCTACACCTGTGAGACAGCGACGAATAGGAGGAGCCCGCGCGCATCTTTAAATAGGCTGTTTGCTGCCTCGTCTCTCGCTTACGGCCATACCACCCTGAACACGCCCGATCTCGTCTGATCTCGGAAGCTAAGCAGGGTCGGGCCTGGTTAGTACTTGGATGGGAGACCGCCTGGGAATACCAGGTGCTGTAAGCTTTTTCTTCTCATCTGTCATCAACGGAGGGCGCTGCTGCTCCAGTAGTGCTCACAGGTGTCTGGGAAAGAGAGCTGCACTTTCTTATTTCTTTCACACAGACTGTGGGAGAAGAAAAACCACTAATTCCAGGCAGATTACATATTTTGCACAAAACATTGAATGGAGTATTGTGCACAAAAAAGTCTAATGCCAACACATAGGGATAGAGTAAATATAGCAGAGATAACGAGTATTTCAATGCATTGTATAGGGATGATGAGGAATAATATAGGAGACAGATTACATATGGCTGATAGTATGACGCCATCCGTGATATTTGACGTGTGTCTTTTCCACACTGAATGGCAGTGGATGACAGTGGGATCTACACCTGTGAGACAGCGACGAATAGGAGGAGCCCGCGCGCATCTTTAAATAGGCTGTTTGCTGCCTCGTCTCTCGCTTACGGCCATACCACCCTGAACACGCCCGATCTCGTCTGATCTCGGAAGCTAAGCAGGGTCGGGCCTGGTTAGTACTTGGATGGGAGACCGCCTGGGAATACCAGGTGCTGTAAGCTTTTTCTTCTCATCTGTCATCAACGGAGGGCGCTGCTGCTCCAGTAGTGCTCACAGTTGTCTGGGAAAGAGAGCTGCACTTTCTTATTTCTTTCACACAGACTGTGAGAGAAGAAAAACCACTAATTCCAGGCAGATTACATATTTTGCACAAAACATTGAATGCAGCATTGTGCACAAATAATTCTAATGCCAACACATAGGGATAGAGTAAATATAGCAGAGATAACGAGTATTTCAATGCATTGTATAGGGATGATGAGGAATAATATAGGAGACAGATTACATATGGCTGATAGTATGACGCCATCCGTGATATTTGACGTGTGTCTTTTCCACACTGAATGGCAGTGGATGACAGTGGGATCTTGATTCATAAGACAGCGACGAATAGGAGGAGCCCGCGCGCATCTTTAAATAGGCTGTTTGCTGCCTCTTCTCTCGCTTACGGCCATACCACCCTGAACACGCCCGATCTCGTCTGATCTCGGAAGCTAAGCAGGGTCGGGCCTGGTTAGTACTTGGATGGGAGACCGCCTGGGAATACCAGGTGCTGTAAGCTTTTTCTTCTCATCTGTCATCATCAGCAGCTAAACAGGAGTTAAAGGTGAAAAGCAAAGCACATCTATGAACTGACATTTACTAACCACTAAGGGATGGAAAACACATATTTATCCGGTTCATTACAGATCACATAGGATATAAAATGCTGTTTTTTGTACAATAAATTGAATGGAGCATTGTGCACAAAAAATTCTAATGCCAACACATAGGGATAGAGTAAATATAGCAGAGATAACGAGTATTTCAATGCATTGTATAGGGATGATGAGGAATAATATAGGAGACAGATTACATATGGCTGATAGTATGACGCCATCCGTGATATTTGACGTGTGTCTTTTCCACACTGAATGGCAGTGGATGACAGTGGGATCTTAATTCATAAGACAGCGACGAATAGGAGGAGCCCGCGCGCATCTTTAAATAGGCTGTTTGCTGCCTCTTCTCTCGCTTACGGCCATACCACCCTGAACACGCCCGATCTCGTCTGATCTCGGAAGCTAAGCAGGGTCGGGCCTGGTTAGTACTTGGATGGGAGACCGCCTGGGAATACCAGGTGCTGTAAGCTTTTTCTTCTCATCTGTCATCAACGGAGGGCGCTGCTGCTCCAGTAGTGCTCACAGGTGTCTGGGAAAGAGAGCTGCACTTTCTTATTTCTTTCACACAGACTGTGGGAGAAGAAAAACCACTAATTCCAGGCAGATTACATATTTTGCACAAAACATTGAATGGAGTATTGTGCACAAAAAAGTCTAATGCCAACACATAGGGATAGAGTAAATATAGCAGAGATAACGAGTATTTCAATGCATTGTATAGGGATGATGAGGAATAATATAGGAGACAGATTACATATGGCTGATAGTATGACGCCATCCGTGATATTTGACGTGTGTCTTTTCCACACTGAATGGCAGTGGATGACAGTGGGATCTTCACCTGTGAGACAGCGACGAATAGGAGGAGCCCGCGCGCATCTTTAAATAGGCTGTTTGCTGCCTCTTCTCTCGCTTACGGCCATACCACCCTGAACACGCCCGATCTCGTCTGATCTCGGAAGCTAAGCAGGGTCGGGCCTGGTTAGTACTTGGATGGGAGACCGCCTGGGAATACCAGGTGCTGTAAGCTTTTTCTTCTCATCTGTCATCAACGGAGGGCGCTGCTGCTCCAGTAGTGCTCACAGGTGTCTGGGAAAGAGAGCTGCACTTTCTTATTTCTTTCACACAGACTGTGAGAGAAGAAAAACCACTAATTCCAGGCAGATTACATATTTTGCACAAAACATTGAATGCAGCATTGTGCACAAAAAATTCTAATGCCAACACATAGGGATAGAGTAAATATAGCAGAGATAACGAGTATTTCAATGCATTGTATAGGGATGATGAGGAATAATATAGGAGACAGATTACATATGGCTGATAGTATGACGCCATCCGTGATATTTGACGTGTGTCTTTTCCACACTGAATGGCAGTGGATGACAGTGGGATCTTGATTCATAAGACAGCGACGAATAGGAGGAGCCCGCGCGCATCTTTAAATAGGCTGTTTGCTGCCTCTTCTCTCGCTTACGGCCATACCACCCTGAACACGCCCGATCTCGTCTGATCTCGGAAGCTAAGCAGGGTCGGGCCTGGTTAGTACTTGGATGGGAGACCGCCTGGGAATACCAGGTGCTGTAAGCTTTTTCTTCTCATCTGTCATCATCAGCAGCTAAACAGGAGTTAAAGGTGAAAAGCAAAGCACATCTATGAACTGACATTTACTAACCACTAAGGGATGGAAAACACATATTTATCCGGTTCATTACAGATCACATAGGATATAAAATGCTGTTTTTTGTACAATAAATTGAATGGAGCATTGTGCACAAAAAATTCTAATGCCAACACATAGGGATAGAGTAAATATAGCAGAGATAACGAGTATTTCAATGCATTGTATAGGGATGATGAGGAATAATATAGGAGACAGATTACATATGGCTGATAGTATGACGCCATCCGTGATATTTGACGTGTGTCTTTTCCACACTGAATGGCAGTGGATGACAGTGGGATCTACACCTGTGAGACAGCGACGAATAGGAGGAGCCCGCGCGCATCTTTAAATAGGCTGTTTGCTGCCTCTTCTCTCGCTTACGGCCATACCACCCTGAACACGCCCGATCTCGTCTGATCTCGGAAGCTAAGCAGGGTCGGGCCTGGTTAGTACTTGGATGGGAGACCGCCTGGGAATACCAGGTGCTGTAAGCTTTTTCTTCTCATCTGTCATCAACGGAGGGCGCTGCTGCTCCAGTAGTGCTCACAGGTGTCTGGGAAAGAGAGCTGCACTTTCTTATTTCTTTCACACAGACTGTGAGAGAAGAAAAACCACTAATTCCAGGCAGATTACATATTTTGCACAAAACATTGAATGCAGCATTGTGCACAAAAAATTCTAATGCCAACACATAGGGATAGAGTAAATATAGCAGAGATAACGAGTATTTCAATGCATTGTATAGGGATGATGAGGAATAATATAGGAGACAGATTACATATGGCTGATAGTATGACGCCATCCGTGATATTTGACGTGTGTCTTTTCCACACTGAATGGCAGTGGATGACAGTGGGATCTTAATTCATAAGACAGCGACGAATAGGAGGAGCCCGCGCGCATCTTTAAATAGGCTGTTTGCTGCCTCTTCTCTCGCTTACGGCCATACCACCCTGAACACGCCCGATCTCGTCTGATCTCGGAAGCTAAGCAGGGTCGGGCCTGGTTAGTACTTGGATGGGAGACCGCCTGGGAATACCAGGTGCTGTAAGCATTTTCTTCTCATCTGTCATCAACGGAGGGCGCTGCTGCTCCAGTAGTGCTCACAGGTGTCTGGGAAAGAGAGCTGCACTTTCTTATTTCTTTCACACAGACTGTGGGAGAAGAAAAACCACTAATTCCAGGCAGATTACATATTTTGCACAAAACATTGAATGGAGTATTGTGCACAAAAAAGTCTAATGCCAACACATAGGGATAGAGTAAATATAGCAGAGATAACGAGTATTTCAATGCATTGTATAGGGATGATGAGGAATAATATAGGAGACAGATTACATATGGCTGATAGTATGACGCCATCCGTGATATTTGACGTGTGTCTTTTCCACACTGAATGGCAGTGGATGACAGTGGGATCTACACCTGTGAGACAGCGACGAATAGGAGGAGCCCGCGCGCATCTTTAAATAGGCTGTTTGCTGCCTCTTCTCTCGCTTACGGCCATACCACCCTGAACACGCCCGATCTCGTCTGATCTCGGAAGCTAAGCAGGGTCGGGCCTGGTTAGTACTTGGATGGGAGACCGCCTGGGAATACCAGGTGCTGTAAGCTTTTTCTTCTCATCTGTCATCATCAGCAGCTAAACAGGAGTTAAAGGTGAAAAGCAAAGCACATCTATGAACTGACATTTACTAACCACTAAGGGATGAAAAACACATATTTATCCGGTTCATTACAGATCACATAGGATATAAAATGCTGTTTTTTGTACAATAAATTGAATGGAGCATTGTGCACAAAAAATTCTAATGCCAACACATAGGGATAGAGTAAATATAGCAGATATAACGAGTATTTCAATGCACTGTATAGGGATGATGAGGAATAATATAGGAGACAGATTACATATGGCTGATAGTATGACGCCATCCGTGATATTTGACGTGTGTCTTTTCCACACTGAATGGCAGTGGATGACAGTGGGATCTACACCTGTGAGACAGCGACGAATAGGAGGAGCCCGCGCGCATCTTTAAATAGGCTGTTTGCTGCCTCGTCTCTCGCTTACGGCCATACCACCCTGAACACGCCCGATCTCGTCTGATCTCGGAAGCTAAGCAGGGTCGGGCCTGGTTAGTACTTGGATGGGAGACCGCCTGGGAATACCAGGTGCTGTAAGCTTTTTCTTCTCATCTGTCATCAACGGAGGGCGCTGCTGCTCCAGTAGTGCTCACAGGTGTCTGGGAAAGAGAGCTGCACTTTCTTATTTCTTTCACACAGACTGTGAGAGAAGAAAAACCACTAATTCCAGGCAGATTACATATTTTGCACAAAACATTGAATGCAGCATTGTGCACAAAAAAGTCTAATGCCAACACATAGGGATAGAGTAAATATAGCAGAGATAACGAGTATTTCAATGCATTGTATAGGGATGATGAGGAATAATATAGGAGACAGATTACATATGGCTGATAGTATGACGCCATCCGTGATATTTGACGTGTGTCTCTTCCACACTGAATGGCAGATGATGACAGTGGGATCTTCACCTGTGAGACAGCGACGAATAGGAGGAGCCCGCGCGCATCTTTAAATAGGCTGTTTGCTGCCTCTTCTCTCGCTTACGGCCATACCACCCTGAACACGCCCGATCTCGTCTGATCTCGGAAGCTAAGCAGGGTCGGGCCTGGTTAGTACTTGGATGGGAGACCGCCTGGGAATACCAGGTGCTGTAAGCTTTTTCTTCTCATCTGTCATCATCAGCAGCTAAACAGGAGTTAAAGGTGAAAAGCAAAGCACATCTATGAACTGACATTTACTAACCACTAAGGGATGGAAAACACATATTTATCCGGTTCATTACAGATCACATAGGATATAAAATGCTGTTTTTTGTACAATAAATTGAATGGAGCATTGTGCACAAAAAATTCTAATGCCAACACATAGGGATAGAGTAAATATAGCAGAGATAACGAGTATTTCAATGCACTGTATAGGGATGATGAGGAATAATATAGGAGACAGATTACATATGGCTGATAGTATGACGCCATCCGTGATATTTGACGTGTGTCTTTTCCACACTGAATGGCAGTGGATGACAGTGGGATCTTAATTCATAAGACAGCGACGAATAGGAGGAGCCCGCGCGCATCTTTAAATAGGCTGTTTGCTGCCTCCTCTCTCGCTTACGGCCATACCACCCTGAACACGCCCGATCTCGTCTGATCTCGGAAGCTAAGCAGGGTCGGGCCTGGTTAGTACTTGGATGGGAGACCGCCTGGGAATACCAGGTGCTGTAAGCTTTTTCTTCTCATCTGTCATCAACGGAGGGCGCTGCTGCTCCAGTAGTGCTCACAGGTGTCTGGGAAAGAGAGCTGCACTTTCTTATTTCTTTCACACAGACTGTGAGAGAAGAAAAACCACTAATTCCAGGCAGATTACATATTTTGCACAAAACATTGAATGCAGCATTGTGCACAAAAAAGTCTAATGCCAACACATAGGGATAGAGTAAATATAGCAGAGATAACGAGTATTTCAATGCATTGTATAGGGATGATGAGGAATAATATAGGAGACAGATTACATATGGCTGATAGTATGACGCCATCCGTGATATTTGACGTGTGTCTTTTCCACACTGAATGGCAGTGGATGACAGTGGGATCTTGATTCATAAGACAGCGACGAATAGGAGGAGCCCGCGCGCATCTTTAAATAGGCTGTTTGCTGCCTCTTCTCTCGCTTACGGCCATACCACCCTGAACACGCCCGATCTCGTCTGATCTCGGAAGCTAAGCAGGGTCGGGCCTGGTTAGTACTTGGATGGGAGACCGCCTGGGAATACCAGGTGCTGTAAGCTTTTTCTTCTCATCTGTCATCATCAGCAGCTAAACAGGAGTTAAAGGTGAAAAGCAAAGCACATCTATGAACTGACATTTACTAACCACTAAGGGATGGAAAACACATATTTATCCGGTTCATTACAGATCACATAGGATATAAAATGCTGTTTTTTGTACAATAAATTGAATGGAGCATTGTGCACAAAAAATTCTAATGCCAACACATAGGGATAGAGTAAATATAGCAGAGATAACGAGTATTTCAATGCATTGTATAGGGATGATGAGGAATAATATAGGAGACAGATTACATATGGCTGATAGTATGACGCCATCCGTGATATTTGACGTGTGTCTTTTCCACACTGAATGGCAGTGGATGACAGTGGGATCTACACCTGTGAGACAGCGACGAATAGGAGGAGCCCGCGCGCATCTTTAAATAGGCTGTTTGCTGCCTCTTCTCTCGCTTACGGCCATACCACCCTGAACACGCCCGATCTCGTCTGATCTCGGAAGCTAAGCAGGGTCGGGCCTGGTTAGTACTTGGATGGGAGACCGCCTGGGAATACCAGGTGCTGTAAGCTTTTTCTTCTCATCTGTCATCAACGGAGGGCGCTGCTGCTCCAGTAGTGCTCACAGGTGTCTGGGAAAGAGAGCTGCACTTTCTTATTTCTTTCACACAGACTGTGAGAGAAGAAAAACCACTAATTCCAGGCAGATTACATATTTTGCACAAAACATTGAATGCAGCATTGTGCACAAAAAAGTCTAATGCCAACACATAGGGATAGAGTAAATATAGCAGAGATAACGAGTATTTCAATGCATTGTATAGGGATGATGAGGAATAATATAGGAGACAGATTACATATGGCTGATAGTATGACGCCATCCGTGATATTTGACGTGTGTCTTTTCCACACTGAATGGCAGTGGATGACAGTGGGATCTTGATTCATAAGACAGCGACGAATAGGAGGAGCCCGCGCGCATCTTTAAATAGGCTGTTTGCTGCCTCTTCTCTCGCTTACGGCCATACCACCCTGAACACGCCCGATCTCGTCTGATCTCGGAAGCTAAGCAGGGTCGGGCCTGGTTAGTACTTGGATGGGAGACCGCCTGGGAATACCAGGTGCTGTAAGCTTTTTCTTCTCATCTGTCATCATCAGCAGCTAAACAGGAGTTAAAGGTGAAAAGCAAAGCACATCTATGAACTGACATTTACTAACCACTAAGGGATGGAAAACACATATTTATCCGGTTCATTACAGATCACATAGGATATAAAATGCTGTTTTTTGTACAATAAATTGAATGGAGCATTGTGCACAAAAAATTCTAATGCCAACACATAGGGATAGAGTAAATATAGCAGAGATAACGAGTATTTCAATGCATTGTATAGGGATGATGAGGAATAATATAGGAGACAGATTACATATGGCTGATAGTATGACGCCATCCGTGATATTTGACGTGTGTCTTTTCCACACTGAATGGCAGTGGATGACAGTGGGATCTTAATTCATAAGACAGCGACGAATAGGAGGAGCCCGCGCGCATCTTTAAATAGGCTGTTTGCTGCCTCTTCTCTCGCTTACGGCCATACCACCCTGAACACGCCCGATCTCGTCTGATCTCGGAAGCTAAGCAGGGTCGGGCCTGGTTAGTACTTGGATGGGAGACCGCCTGGGAATACCAGGTGCTGTAAGCTTTTTCTTCTCATCTGTCATCAACGGAGGGCGCTGCTGCTCCAGTAGTGCTCACAGGTGTCTGGGAAAGAGAGCTGCACTTTCTTATTTCTTTCACACAGACTGTGAGAGAAGAAAAACCACTAATTCCAGGCAGATTACATATTTTGCACAAAACATTGAATGCAGCATTGTGCACAAAAAAGTCTAATGCCAACACATAGGGATAGAGTAAATATAGCAGAGATAACGAGTATTTCAATGCATTGTATAGGGATGATGAGGAATAATATAGGAGACAGATTACATATGGCTGATAGTATGACGCCATCCGTGATATTTGACGTGTGTCTTTTCCACACTGAATGGCAGTGGATGACAGTGGGATCTTGATTCATAAGACAGCGACGAATAGGAGGAGCCCGCGCGCATCTTTAAATAGGCTGTTTGCTGCCTCTTCTCTCGCTTACGGCCATACCACCCTGAACACACCCGATCTCGTCTGATCTCGGAAGCTAAGCAGGGTCGGGCCTGGTTAGTACTTGGATGGGAGACCGCCTGGGAATACCAGGTGCTGTAAGCTTTTTCTTCTCATCTGTCATCATCAGCAGCTAAACAGGAGTTAAAGGTGAAAAGCAAAGCACATCTATGAACTGACATTTACTAACCACTAAGGGATGGAAAACACATATTTATCCGGTTCATTACAGATCACATAGGATATAAAATGCTGTTTTTTGTACAATAAATTGAATGGAGCATTGTGCACAAAAAATTCTAATGCCAACACATAGGGATAGAGTAAATATAGCAGAGATAACGAGTATTTCAATGCATTGTATAGGGATGATGAGGAATAATATAGGAGACAGATTACATATGGCTGATAGTATGACGCCATCCGTGATATTTGACGTGTGTCTTTTCCACACTGAATGGCAGTGGATGACAGTGGGATCTACACCTGTGAGACAGCGACGAATAGGAGGAGCCCGCGCGCATCTTTAAATAGGCTGTTTGCTGCCTCTTCTCTCGCTTACGGCCATACCACCCTGAACACGCCCGATCTCGTCTGATCTCGGAAGCTAAGCAGGGTCGGGCCTGGTTAGTACTTGGATGGGAGACCGCCTGGGAATACCAGGTGCTGTAAGCTTTTTCTTCTCATCTGTCATCAACGGAGGGCGCTGCTGCTCCAGTAGTGCTCACAGGTGTCTGGGAAAGAGAGCTGCACTTTCTTATTTCTTTCACACAGACTGTGAGAGAAGAAAAACCACTAATTCCAGGCAGATTACATATTTTGCACAAAACATTGAATGCAGCATTGTGCACAAAAAATTCTAATGCCAACACATAGGGATAGAGTAAATATAGCAGAGATAACGAGTATTTCAATGCATTGTATAGGGATGATGAGGAATAATATAGGAGACAGATTACATATGGCTGATAGTATGACGCCATCCGTGATATTTGACGTGTGTCTTTTCCACACTGAATGGCAGTGGATGACAGTGGGATCTTGATTCATAAGACAGCGACGAATAGGAGGAGCCCGCGCGCATCTTTAAATAGGCTGTTTGCTGCCTCTTCTCTCGCTTACGGCCATACCACCCTGAACACGCCCGATCTCGTCTGAGCTCGGAAGCTAAGCAGGGTCGGGCCTGGTTAGTACTTGGATGGGAGACCGCCTGGGAATACCAGGTGCTGTAAGCTTTTTCTTCTCATCTGTCATCAACGGAGGGCGCTGCTGCTCCAGTAGTGCTCACAGGTGTCTGGGAAAGAGAGCTGCACTTTCTTATTTCTTTCACACAGACTGTGAGAGAAGAAAAACCACTAATTCCAGGCAAATTACATATTTTGCACAAAACATTGAATGCAGCATTGTGCACAAAAAATTCTAATGCCAACACATAGGGATAGAGTAAATATAGCAGAGATAACGAGTATTTCAATGCATTGTATAGGGATGATGAGGAATAATATAGGAGACAGATTACATATGGCTGATAGTATGACGCCATCCGTGATATTTGACGTGTGTCTTTTCCACACTGAATGGCAGTGGATGACAGTAGGATCTTGATTCATAAGACAGCGACGAATAGGAGGAACCCGCGCGCATCTTTAAATAGGCTGTTTGCTGCCTCTTCTCTCGCTTACGGCCATACCACCCTGAACACGCCCGATCTCGTCTGATCTCGGAAGCTAAGCAGGGTCGGGCCTGGTTAGTACTTGGATGGGAGTCCGCCTGGGAATACCAGGTGCTGTAAGCTTTTTCTTCTCATCTGTCATCATCAGCAGCTAAACAGGAGTTAAAGGTGAAAAGCAAAGCACATCTATGAACTGATATTTACTAACCACTAAGGGATGAAAAACACATATTTATCCGGTTCATTACAGATCACATAGGATATAAAATGCTGTTTTTTGTACAATAAATTGAATGGAGCATTGTGCACAAAAAAGTCTAATGCCAACACATAGGGATAGAGTAAATATAGCAGAGATAACGAGTATTTCAATGCATTGTATAGGGATGATGAGGAATAATATAGGAGACAGATTACATATGGCTGATAGTATGACGCCATCCGTGATATTTGACGTGTGTCTTTTCCACACTGAATGGCAGTGGATGACAGTGGGATCTTGATTCATAAGACAGCGACGAATAGGAGGAGCCCGCGCGCATCTTTAAATAGGCTGTTTGCTGCCTCTTCTCTCGCTTACGGCCATACCACCCTGAACACGCCCGATCTCGTCTGATCTCGGAAGCTAAGCAGGGTCGGGCCTGGTTAGTACTTGGATGGGAGACCGCCTGGGAATACCAGGTGCTGTAAGCTTTTT
Source organism: Thunnus albacares (assembly GCF_914725855.1). Taxonomy (NCBI): domain Eukaryota; kingdom Metazoa; phylum Chordata; class Actinopteri; order Scombriformes; family Scombridae; genus Thunnus; species Thunnus albacares. The sequence continues at coordinate 3,086,727 of NC_058116.1, read as the reverse complement.
CTTCTCATCTGTCATCAACGGAGGGCGCTGCTGCTCCAGTAGTGCTCACAGGTGTCTGGGAAAGAGAGCTGCACTTTCTTATTTCTTTCACACAGACTGTGAGAGAAGAAAAACCACTAATTCCAGGCAGATTACATATTTTGCACAAAACATTGAATGCAGCATTGTGCACAAAAAAGTCTAATGCCAACACATAGGGATAGAGTAAATATAGCAGAGATAACGAGTATTTCAATGCATTGTATAGGGATGATGAGGAATAATATAGGAGACAGATTACATATGGCTGATAGTATGACGCCATCCGTGATATTTGACGTGTGTCTTTTCCACACTGAATGGCAGTGGATGACAGTGGGATCTTAATTCATAAGACAGCGACGAATAGGAGGAGCCCGCGCGCATCTTTAAATAGGCTGTTTGCTGCCTCTTCTCTCGCTTACGGCCATACCACCCTGAACACGCCCGATCTCGTCTGATCTCGGAAGCTAAGCAGGGTCGGGCCTGGTTAGTACTTGGATGGGAGACCGCCTGGGAATACCAGGTGCTGTAAGCTTTTTCTTCTCATCTGTCATCAACGGAGGGCGCTGCTGCTCCAGTAGTGCTCACAGGTGTCTGGGAAAGAGAGCTGCACTTTCTTATTTCTTTCACACAGACTGTGAGAGAAGAAAAACCACTAATTCCAGGCAGATTACATATTTTGCACAAAACATTGAATGCAGCATTGTGCACAAAAAAGTCTAATGCCAACACATAGGGATAGAGTAAATATAGCAGAGATAACGAGTATTTCAATGCATTGTATAGGGATGATGAGGAATAATATAGGAGACAGATTACATATGGCTGATAGTATGACGCCATCCGTGATATTTGACGTGTGTCTTTTCCACACTGAATGGCAGTGGATGACAGTGGGATCTTGATTCATAAGACAGCGACGAATAGGAGGAGCCCGCGCGCATCTTTAAATAGGCTGTTTGCTGCCTCTTCTCTCGCTTACGGCCATACCACCCTGAACACGCCCGATCTCGTCTGATCTCGGAAGCTAAGCAGGGTCGGGCCTGGTTAGTACTTGGATGGGAGACCGCCTGGGAATACCAGGTGCTGTAAGCTTTTTCTTCTCATCTGTCATCATCAGCAGCTAAACAGGAGTTAAAGGTGAAAAGCAAAGCACATCTATGAACTGACATTTACTAACCACTAAGGGATGGAAAACACATATTTATCCGGTTCATTACAGATCACATAGGATATAAAATGCTGTTTTTTGTACAATAAATTGAATGGAGCATTGTGCACAAAAAATTCTAATGCCAACACATAGGGATAGAGTAAATATAGCAGAGATAACGAGTATTTCAATGCATTGTATAGGGATGATGAGGAATAATATAGGAGACAGATTACATATGGCTGATAGTATGACGCCATCCGTGATATTTGACGTGTGTCTTTTCCACACTGAATGGCAGTGGATGACAGTGGGATCTTAATTCATAAGACAGCGACGAATAGGAGGAGCCCGCGCGCATCTTTAAATAGGCTGTTTGCTGCCTCTTCTCTCGCTTACGGCCATACCACCCTGAACACGCCCGATCTCGTCTGATCTCGGAAGCTAAGCAGGGTCGGGCCTGGTTAGTACTTGGATGGGAGACCGCCTGGGAATACCAGGTGCTGTAAGCTTTTTCTTCTCATCTGTCATCAACGGAGGGCGCTGCTGCTCCAGTAGTGCTCACAGGTGTCTGGGAAAGAGAGCTGCACTTTCTTATTTCTTTCACACAGACTGTGAGAGAAGAAAAACCACTAATTCCAGGCAGATTACATATTTTGCACAAAACATTGAATGCAGCATTGTGCACAAAAAAGTCTAATGCCAACACATAGGGATAGAGTAAATATAGCAGAGATAACGAGTATTTCAATGCATTGTATAGGGATGATGAGGAATAATATAGGAGACAGATTACATATGGCTGATAGTATGACGCCATCCGTGATATTTGACGTGTGTCTTTTCCACACTGAATGGCAGTGGATGACAGTGGGATCTTGATTCATAAGACAGCGACGAATAGGAGGAGCCCGCGCGCATCTTTAAATAGGCTGTTTGCTGCCTCTTCTCTCGCTTACGGCCATACCACCCTGAACACGCCCGATCTCGTCTGATCTCGGAAGCTAAGCAGGGTCGGGCCTGGTTAGTACTTGGATGGGAGACCGCCTGGGAATACCAGGTGCTGTAAGCTTTTTCTTCTCATCTGTCATCATCAGCAGCTAAACAGGAGTTAAAGGTGAAAAGCAAAGCACATCTATGAACTGACATTTACTAACCACTAAGGGATGGAAAACACATATTTATCCGGTTCATTACAGATCACATAGGATATAAAATGCTGTTTTTTGTACAATAAATTGAATGGAGCATTGTGCACAAAAAATTCTAATGCCAACACATAGGGATAGAGTAAATATAGCAGAGATAACGAGTATTTCAATGCATTGTATAGGATGATGAGGAATAATATAGGAGACAGATTACATATGGCTGATAGTATGACGCCATCCGTGATATTTGACGTGTGTCTTTTCCACACTGAATGGCAGTGGATGACAGTGGGATCTTAATTCATAAGACAGCGACGAATAGGAGGAGCCCGCGCGCATCTTTAAATAGGCTGTTTGCTGCCTCTTCTCTCGCTTACGGCCATACCACCCTGAACACGCCCGATCTCGTCTGATCTCGGAAGCTAAGCAGGGTCGGGCCTGGTTAGTACTTGGATGGGAGACCGCCTGGGAATACCAGGTGCTGTAAGCTTTTTCTTCTCATCTGTCATCATCAGCAGCTAAACAGGAGTTAAAGGTGAAAAGCAAAGCACATCTATGAACTGACATTTACTAACCACTAAGGGATGGAAAACACATATTTATCCGGTTCATTACAGATCACATAGGATATAAAATGCTGTTTTTTGTACAATAAATTGAATGGAGCATTGTGCACAAAAAATTCTAATGCCAACACATAGGGATAGAGTAAATATAGCAGAGATAACGAGTATTTCAATGCATTGTATAGGGATGATGAGGAATAATATAGGAGACAGATTACATATGGCTGATAGTATGACGCCATCCGTGATATTTGACGTGTGTCTTTTCCACACTGAATGGCAGTGGATGACAGTGGGATCTTGATTCATAAGACAGCGACGAATAGGAGGAGCCCGCGCGCATCTTTAAATAGGCTGTTTGCTGCCTCTTCTCTCGCTTACGGCCATACCACCCTGAACACGCCCGATCTCGTCTGATCTCGGAAGCTAAGCAGGGTCGGGCCTGGTTAGTACTTGGATGGGAGACCGCCTGGGAATACCAGGTGCTGTAAGCTTTTTCTTCTCATCTGTCATCAACGGAGGGCGCTGCTGCTCCAGTAGTGCTCACAGGTGTCTGGGAAAGAGAGCTGCACTTTCTTATTTCTTTCACACAGACTGTGAGAGAAGAAAAACCACTAATTCCAGGCAGATTACATATTTTGCACAAAACATTGAATGCAGCATTGTGCACAAAAAATTCTAATGCCAACACATAGGGATAGAGTAAATATAGCAGAGATAACGAGTATTTCAATGCATTGTATAGGGATGATGAGGAATAATATAGGAGACAGATTACATATGGCTGATAGTATGACGCCATCCGTGATATTTGACGTGTGTCTTTTCCACACTGAATGGCAGTGGATGACAGTAGGATCTTGATTCATAAGACAGCGACGAATAGGAGGAACCCGCGCGCATCTTTAAATAGGCTGTTTGCTGCCTCTTCTCTCGCTTACGGCCATACCACCCTGAACACGCCCGATCTCGTCTGATCTCGGAAGCTAAGCAGGGTCGGGCCTGGTTAGTACTTGGATGGGAGTCCGCCTGGGAATACCAGGTGCTGTAAGCTTTTTCTTCTCATCTGTCATCATCAGCAGCTAAACAGGAGTTAAAGGTGAAAAGCAAAGCACATCTATGAACTGATATTTACTAACCACTAAGGGATGAAAAACACATATTTATCCGGTTCATTACAGATCACATAGGATATAAAATGCTGTTTTTTGTACAATAAATTGAATGGAGCATTGTGCACAAAAAAGTCTAATGCCAACACATAGGGATAGAGTAAATATAGCAGAGATAACGAGTATTTCAATGCATTGTATAGGGATGATGAGGAATAATATAGGAGACAGATTACATATGGCTGATAGTATGACGCCATCCGTGATATTTGACGTGTGTCTTTTCCACACTGAATGGCAGTGGATGACAGTGGGATCTTGATTCATAAGACAGCGACGAATAGGAGGAGCCCGCGCGCATCTTTAAATAGGCTGTTTGCTGCCTCTTCTCTCGCTTACGGCCATACCACCCTGAACACGCCCGATCTCGTCTGATCTCGGAAGCTAAGCAGGGTCGGGCCTGGTTAGTACTTGGATGGGAGACCGCCTGGGAATACCAGGTGCTGTAAGCTTTTTCTTCTCATCTGTCATCAACGGAGGGCGCTGCTGCTCCAGTAGTGCTCACAGGTGTCTGGGAAAGAGAGCTGCACTTTCTTATTTCTTTCACACAGACTGTGAGAGAAGAAAAACCACTAATTCCAGGCAGATTACATATTTTGCACAAAACATTGAATGCAGCATTGTCCACAAATAATTCTAATGCCAACACATAAGGATAGAGTAAATATAGCAGAGATAACGAGTATTTCAATGCATTGTATAGGGATGATGAGGAATAATATAGGAGACAGATTACATATGGCTGATAGTATGACGCCATCCGTGATATTTGACGTGTGTCTTTTCCACACTGAATGGCAGTGGATGACAGTGGGATCTTGATTCATAAGACAGCGACGAATAGGAGGAGCCCGCGCGCATCTTTAAATAGGCTGTTTGCTGCCTCTTCTCTCGCTTACGGCCATACCACCCTGAACACGCCCGATCTCGTCTGATCTCGGAAGCTAAGCAGGGTCGGGCCTGGTTAGTACTTGGATGGGAGACCGCCTGGGAATACCAGGTGCTGTAAGCTTTTTCTTCTCATCTGTCATCATCAGCAGCTAAACAGGAGTTAAAGGTGAAAAGCAAAGCACATCTATGAACTGACATTTACTAACCACTAAGGGATGGAAAACACATATTTATCCGGTTCATTACAGATCACATAGGATATAAAATGCTGTTTTTTGTACATTAAAATGAATGGAGCATTGTGCACAAAAAATTCTAATGCCAACACATAGGGATAGAGTAAATATAGCAGAGATAACGAGTATTTCAATGCATTGTATAGGGATGATGAGGAATAATATAGGAGACAGATTACATATGGCTGATAGTATGACGCCATCCGTGATATTTGACGTGTGTCTTTTCCACACTGAATGGCAGTGGATGACAGTGGGATCTTAATTCATAAGACAGCGACGAATAGGAGGAGCCCGCGCGCATCTTTAAATAGGCTGTTTGCTGCCTCTTCTCTCGCTTACGGCCATACCACCCTGAACACGCCCGATCTCGTCTGATCTCGGAAGCTAAGCAGGGTCGGGCCTGGTTAGTACTTGGATGCACTGTAAAAAAAAAACTGTTGTTTTTACAGGAAAACGCTGGCAGCTGTGGTTACTAGAGAATTCCTGTAAAAAATACAGCAGCACAGTAGACAACTTTACAGACGAAATATGTAAATTGATTTACAGTGAATGAAATCACGGCTGAATCACATTAAAAAACTGTTAAGTCTACAATTTTTTTTTTGTTAATTTCACATAACGGTGTTGTATATAAATAGACCATTTCCTGTATTTTTTACATGTAATAACTGCTAATTGTGCATCAATAAATGATAAAATTAACAGGGAAATATCAAACAAAAACTAATTTAAACCGGTAGAACAACAGTAAAACTCTGCATTTTAAATGGAATGGTTCTGTATATTATATATAAAATCTCTTCAAAATATGCTGTGTTTTTATGTTTTAATAATCAAGTTATAATGTAAAATTTACGTATAAACCTGCAAAAATACATCTTGAGAAAAGACGAGAGAAAAATATCACTTTTGGGAAATTTATTTAACAGCAATAATAGTTGTAAACAACTGGATGCATTTTTTTCAACAGATACAACATGCAAAGAAGCTACATATAATGGTTCTTGAACTATGACTGAATCCAAGTTGAGATACTCCAGAAGATTAGCCTCTTTAAATCTGGACATTTTTAACAAACTTTAACAAACAAAGTTTAAGTGTCAGGCACACAACAACAACCCAATTCAATCAAAATTTTGTTTACATTCTGAATGTTCCACAGTATGGCATAAAACTTATCTATCTCCATGGAGACAATCACGTGATGCCAACAGGCCAAGTTACAGGTCAGATCTGTGGAGAGGCGTACCCCCTCAAAATAAGAATGCACGTTTGTTAAGGTATTTTTGCAAAATAACAAAAATTACGTTGTGCCTTAATTACCATAATACACATTGTGGATTGAACAAAGCGAAAAGTAACAGTACCTCTTCTCAAACAAACAGTCAGAGTGCACAGAAGGAGTCCATATTTAGGCTTAACGCCACTCGTGATCGGAGAGGTCCTGGATCAGGGTGAGGACTCGAGGGTTCAGATTGAGACGACGCTTCGAGTTTTTATTCTCCACCTTAGTTCCTTTTTCTGGGTTTATCGAGAAAAAACACCTGTAGAATAAAAGCATATTAAGCATTTTAATTGATCAGTTAAAAAAAAAAACTTCATGTGTTCTTAACTTATTTACTTCGTGGATGTTTTTAAAGCCAAAACGTGGCTTGTTCCCATGAACTGCTATAAAAATAGTATATTTTGATATTTTTTTCTACTTTAAACATGTCACTCTTTTAGAGTCTGAAATATACATATCAAATATTAATTATATTTTTAGCTTTTTAACCCTTTCAATGCCAGTATGTTTACATAACTCTACATAATGCTGTTTTTATACAAAAAAAACTAAATAATTTCCATTAAATGCATTTAGTGAGTACACATACACAACATTATCCGACATCAATAGCACACACACTTTTCTTCCAGAAAACAATAAAAAGTGTGAAACTTTGCGGCATGCTTTGAATGGGTAAAAGTGGTGCCACCTGATGGACAAATATAAAAACTACAAATTGAAAGCCTGTGGTCCAAACCGAAATCTTAACATAAAGGAATGCATTAGTTTTTGTCAAGATAAACGTGGGATCAAAAATAGTGGTTTTAATGGGTTTCAATGGGGCAGTTTTTGGCCCTAGGAACTATTAAGGCAGTTTTTGTGTAGCTTAGCCATTTTAGGCTTAATTAAAGTACAGGTCTGAGAAATGCCATGCCATGTTTACTCACCTTTGAAGAAACTCCAGAGTTGAAGCCAGCTCAGATGGATAATGGATGTTGAAACAGAAGTAGCTCCCGAACATGAGGCACAATGCAGAAATGAAGGAGGAGATGTTTGTGTTGATGAGGTTCCGATCCAGACTCAGCATGTACCTTGTTGAGGAATAGCAGGACTGTCCTATGAACAAATTATTTAACAGGTTATATTAATAAGCGCTGCACTCACATGACAGATTCTATAAACAGTGCAATTAAAAAAAAGAGATATGAAACAGACTTACCACAGACAATAACAGCAGGTGTCAGAGGCACTTGCTCCAGTTGGACCTCTTCTGCCAGACAGGTATCTTCTACATGGAAGAACATGGACTCCTCCTTCTCATCAAAGTAGCTGAGCAGAAGCAGGACCATCTCTTTCACATCATCTGAGCAGCCACTCTGCTGTCCCCGCATCCTCTGAAGCCTTGCATAAGTCTGAAGGAACTTATTACTCTTGGTGACATAAACTGTGGTCATGTAGTTGAGAAGCCTTTTTCCCTTCAAATCCAAATTTCGCGTGAATGTCTCTTTGAGGTCAATCCCAGTGAGTTCCTTGAAGTGGACCGACATGCCAAGTTCGTCAAACCAAAATGGCCACTCCTCTCGAAGGCTTTTGATACTTTTTCCCTGGTTGACATGTTGACGCTGTGTGTAAAAAGTGGACTTCATTAGACATTTTACCTCCTCTGGATTGGCATCAGATTGTTGGAACATCTCCTTGAGTTTTTCCTTCTTTTGGTGCTGACTCTCTTGAGTTTCTTCACGGGGCAGAAATTTCACATTCCATTTAATGCATCCGTAAGTGTCCTGCATTGCTGCTCTCTCTTCTAATGGGATCTCATCTGTGTGGTCTGAGTCATCAGCCTGATGTTTTCTTTTTCTTATTTTGGGTGTTGAAGTGCGCCTCACATTTTCGATTCTGTTTTGCAGCTGTTTTACAAGGGAATGGTAGCCTGTTCCAACAATATCGCCCTCTATTACATCTTGCAGAGAATTGGGATATTTTGCCACCATTTGCTTTGCAACATCAGTTGAATGCTTTTTACCTACATGGGGGCATTTTTCCATCATCTCAGTCACAACAATCCGGACCATTTGCCTCCTCAGTTTTGGGCCTGGCCTTTTTCCCCTCTCCAAAGAATCCATCACTTCCTCAGGAAATTTACTCCATGGAATTTCAAAGTTGTCTTCCCACTGTGTGTCAAGTCCTAGGCTGCTGGAGGAGGTTGACGATGAACTTTGGGGTGAAACAGAGAGCGATGACAGCAGTTGGGTAGGTGAGGCTTCCACAGATGATAGTGAGCTGTTCTCGGGAGTTTGGTCTTTAAATGACAAAAAAATAAGATTATGATTCACATTGTACAATATTACACAATGTCCATGTCTGCTTTTGCTGTTGAATAGCTGTGTGTTGTGGTGTTTTTACTTACATTTCTGTTTCCAAACAGAAAGAAGCTTTCTGGCTTGTACAGGTCTTAATACTGTCATCAAATCAGCCTCCGTTACGAAGCGTAGATCATCATACGTCTCGACTCCAATGGACTGCAAGTGCTCTTCCAGGATGTTTTTGTTTACTACTTGAAGTTCTGGTAGGGCTTCCATGATGGCGACATCTAGGAAGGTTCGCCCTGAGTCACTCATATTTACACTGAAGAAGAAATGCAGAACAGAAAAAATATACAGTACATACACTTAACAGAACAGGGACATGCATCAGGTAACACTTATATTAATGTCAAACTAACAGTCCAATTAACAGCTTTAATTGGACTTTATTTTGCCACAATACTGTGTTTTAGTGGAATGACTTGGAATCCATTAAGAATATATGATACCAAAGGATAGAAATCAGGCAGGTCATTAATGTTGATACATTGTAACCCAAGACTGTCCTTTGTCACAGAATACAGATGGTATTCTGAGAGGAAGATGCCTTTGTGGATATCCATCAAAACATACACAGATGTGTCATTTTGAATCAAGATGAGTAGAAGTTCACCAAACTCCATATACTCATCATTTCTGTACACAAGAAACTGTCCTTTTTTATATGCAGTGCCCTTGTACTGAATATCTGTGGCAACTGTGGTATTGCTTTCTGAAAAGGCTAACTCCCTGACTGCATGTTTAATAGCGTCACTGTAGAGGTTGGGATAAAACGCACAGCTGTCCTTCACTTGCAGTAGTTTACTGCATTCTTGCCCAGCTAAAAGATATGCCTGATACATCTGATGACGCTCTGACAATGTTTGACAAATATTTTTGAAGTTTTTCAAGTGTCTGGCACATCTTTTAAAATAACTGTGTTTACTTTCAAACCTAAGCGTCCATAATCTCCTCAATGGACCAAATTTCAACGACAGTGCTGAATAATGGCGCAAATAGTGGTGCTTGGGTTTGAGTTGAATTTCAGGAAACATCATCTTTCTCAACTCCAAATATTCTTGGATCAAAATGTCAAGATATGCTATCTGGGACAAGGAAATGTTCTGAGCACAAATAAGATCCACAATGTCTTTTAGCTGGAGAGCTAACTGCCATACTTCATCCTCATGATTTTGCACTTTGTCACCAATCAAAACTGGTAGCAATCTCAGAAGGTTCCAGTTTTGAATGGCTTGCCCTGATAACTTGGCTCCGTCAGGTTTGACAGCACATGGCTTTGTGAGTGCTTCAGATCCTTTGTACTTAAACTGTTTGATGCGCCTGTTTAAGAGTGAGTATGTGAACCATTTTTTCATTTTTATAATGTTCTTCAAGTACAGTGCTAGATCATATGACAAGACTCCTTCAAAGAGGTCATGACCTAAACAAGGCGGGAGACCAGGTTGGGATACGTGAAAAGACTCAAGGGTATTAAAGATAGAGTTTACCTTTATTCCTCTGACGTCTTGGATGTTTTCAGCCTGGAGATCAGCAACAGCTGTGTCATACGTCTCTGGGGTGCGTGGAGGACCACAGGCATTTGGATCAGCCTCAAACTCACTTCTCGTGATGTCACAGTACCTGCAAAAATATTGAGAGCGGCTGAAGTTCTCTGTAAACCCACCTATGCAATGAGAACCAAGGTTATCCCCAGCAATGCAGTAGAGACCCCCTTTTACTGTTTTTCCATCTACATTTATTCCATCTGTCTCCAAGGATTTCAGATCTGCCAACAACTCTGAGAAAACTTTGGCTATTCCAAAACGCTTTAAGTCATTCTCAACACACAACAAGACTAAAAACATATTATCAGTATTTGAACGCAAATGAATGGGTAAATTTGCTAATGAAAGATAAACTGCAAGAACTTTGTGTGTCTTTTTAGCAGAACCCAGGGGATTCACAATTTCAAATGAATCTTGATACAAAATCAGTTTGAGGCTTTCAGGGTTTTCATTAAAGAACTGGTGACATTTGAAAATTTTTCCATCATATAAATCCGTAAAAACCTCTACATCAGGATCTCCAAACTGTTGTGGCTGTGCATTCCTCCATAACTGGGAGTGCAAAAAGCTCTTCAGAGTTTCTGCCACTGGTATGTAGTACGCAAATTTTTGTGTCATGTTTTCATCCATTCCCAATAGCACTTTTTGGGGTTCCGTGTACTTAAACATTTTTGTGAATGTCTGATTTCTGGTGTATGTTGTTCTTAATTGTCCCTGATGACAGGCAGAGAACAAATCTGACTCTTTAATGCAGTCACATATTTTAGTGACTGCTTCATCTGATAGGCTCATATCATTTTTTAATAAAGAACTTACTTTAGTTATTGTGTAGGCTTGACCTAACTCGTGCACATTTTGCATCTCCTCAACAATAGTCTGTATAGTAGAGGCAGGAATAAGCAGCTGTCCTTGCAGTTTAAGGTAAAAGAGACACATGTTTCTGAGATAAGACTGACTATCATTCTCTGGCATATCACTGGCTGCACTAGCTGTTGGCATGGCTTCATGTGTGCTTTCTGAATCATCTGTACTGGCAATGACATTTGGGGGCTGAAGGCGAGTTTCCTTGTACATGTCATCAATACCATCAGGGGAGCATGCTTTATGCTTCCTACACATGTGAGAAGTAAATGATGACTTTTTTGTAAACACATGCTTACAACCACTTACTGGACATGACACAGACCTGCCCTCTCCAAAATGATCATTTAAGTGAGACACTAGCTCTTTCACCGTGTGTAAATTGCGGGCACATAATGAAACTGCGCATTTTAAATCCGCAACAACAGCTTTAGGAGCAGCTTGCGGTGCAGGTGCATTGTGCACACGATAAAAATGGCCCTTGAAAGCTGAGTAAGTG